>NC_056745.1:42376469-42428969 GCF_019279795.1 Protopterus annectens
ACACTGCTCATTTCAGCTATAGCATGTAACACTGCTCATTTCAGCTAAAGCACATAACACTGCTCATTACAGCTATAGCAGGCACATTTGTACTCTACCCACAGGGATGACTCTTCAAAACAACAAAAAAACCCACAAGCCTGATAGTTCACTGGTCTTGCCCATACAATCTCTGACTTACCTGCTTGTTGAAACAGAGCCTTATAGTTCACTGGTCTTGCCCATGCAATCTCTGACTTACCTGCTTGTTGAAACAGGCTCCTTGACAGCCTTGTAGTACTTTTATTCCCATAGAGTTCTTGCATATGGCTAAAAATACATCTCTGGCAGTCCAGTATTCTTAACTTCGCCAGCAATGTTTAGTACACATAAATGTACTAACAATCGATGCGGTAATATCTGACTGAGAGTTAGAGTGTCCAGGAGCAGCCTACAATTGTATCTGTACCCTCTTTTAATGACATGGTAATCTATGCTACAAAAGGTAATGCCCTTCACGTAACTGCATAAGCATGTGCTGACTGACTTCTCATAGATTATGTTTCGGAGTGCTTGCTGTTTTAATCCAGGAAACAAAACTACTGAAATTTGCTTTATTTCAAAAAATGACAAAAAAATGCTTACAGTTACTACAGCATAATTTACATGAGCTTTTCATATTGTTGATGAAGGATTGTTATTAAAATGCAAGTGTCAGGAGTTGAGGAGAATTACACTGTCACACACTGGGGTGCCTAAAGCATTAAAGCACAAACTGCATACACATCATTTTATATAATAAGTTATGCAGGCAGCTTTGAAGAAAATATTAAGTTTAACTGTAAAGATGTAATACCTCACTGTGATGTTAGTACAGGTTATTGCATTTTTTTCAATACTTCAGCAAATGAGTTGCCATAGGGGATCAGTAACCATTATGCATGAATTTTCTATAATGATGCATGTATGCAAATATGCAGTTTTCAAATGTATTCTTTCTACTGGGACATAACTCTCAAACTCATGTTTATTAATGAAGTGAATTACTATTTATAACTTCAGTTCTGTTTTCGTTTTGAACAGGGTTAAATTCAACGTAAATATCCTTTCTACATAAAATATGTATTGCACATATATTACTGATCTCAAGAGGAGAAAATACATATGTTATAGTACTATCATGTTTATATATCTGTATGTATATATATATATATATATATATATATATATATATATATATATACATATGTTATAGTACTATCATGTTTATATATCTGTATGTGTATGTATATATATATATATATATATATATATATATATATCTCAATATACACACTGTAGGATATATTATTTATACCTTCTCAATGCTAAAAATATATTTTCTTCATTTAGGTAAATGCTTTTATTGTAAAGCTCATAATTTAAAATAGAGTTTGCATATACCAACACAGCCATTTATTTATTTCTCAGTCCTTCAAAGGTTTTGGAAGCTGGATGCTGAACCAAAAATATTCCTGTATTCTTGAATCTTTTTGTATGATTTACAATTGTTTTATTTCAGCTTTTAAAATGTATCTTTTATATATGACTCTATGAACTTCAAAAGGTTTAACCCATCTTTAAACAATGTCATACTTATTCATGCGCAGGAACATTTTTTTCTCCGTAAAGTACAGTGGGCAACCACTACTAACATATGTAAAGCTAATTCACAGCACATACAGAGTCACGGTACCTACTGTAATCAGTTTATATTTTGAGAAAGATTAAGTTTTGCTAATTAAGTTGCAACTCCTGCCCTCCCAGCTAACAAATTATGAGTGCATCAAATAACAAAGGCACTAGAAAAATATGGAACAAATATGTTAAGCTGAGTACCTTCTAGTAAAATAGAGAAAATAAAATTATGGGGGAAATGAGTTCACATTTCCATTTACAACATGCCTGGAGAAATATATTAACTGCAACAGCAAAGAGAAGACATATTCTCTAAATATATATATATATATATATATATTGTTGTTTAATTGTGTTAATTTTGCAAGTACAGTATGAGATGGATAATAAGCCACTATTACAAATCAGTGCATAACTTGAGCCTTTGCATGGCAGTGGTAGCAATGCCTGTGACCTGGGATGGTCACATGTACACAGACTGTATGCATCATTGAGTACTCAGCCTGAGAAATTATAGCATAATAACTACAGTGAGTCACAGCTGAGTGAAGAGTTAAAGGATATTAGAATGCAGGTAGTAAACTTTGGCTTGAATTCCAAAAGCCTAATCATGAGGTGAAAGCCTTAAAAATAGACATTCTGCCCTTGGGGTAAGCCTTTCTGATTTAAAGACTGCCCACAGGTTTCATGATAGTGTACCTTTGGCACAGCTGCATGCTAATGCATCAGTTTAATGGAATGGCTAATGCTAATTGGCTCCGTGCGCTCCCGAGCAGTGTGTCCATAGTGGAGCAAAGGGGGCAGCCACCTGATGTACTAAGTGTTAGGGGGCATGGTTGCCTGATCTCAATTGCTTTTCTGCTTGTACCAGCATTAAAATGCCAGTATGGCATTTGCTGTTAAAACTGAGTGATGTAGTGCTCAATGTATGGCATACATTATAGCAACTGCTTGCTACAAAGGTAGCAATAAGTTTGGTACAGTTTTAAAACAGAAAGACATTGACCCCTTTTCAGCTCCAGTACCCAAGGTTCTTACATTTTTGAATTCTATTTTTAATGAAAAAAGTTCATTTGCCTGCTATTTCTAATTTTCATGTCAGAGGTGGCAATTCTTTCTCAGCTTCATCCGACTATGTAAGGCATTTATTAAAGGAACCTTTTTACTGGAACCTCCCTTTAAAGATCCTACTCCACCATGGGATTTGAACCTGGTATTACAAGTCATGACTCCATCACCATTTGAACCAGCTGCTAAATGTGAAATAAAGTTTTTATTTATTTTACTTTTATTTATTTTACATTTGGTTACCGGGATAGTCCGACTGGCTGGGTCCATTTACAACGGAGGCCCGGGAAGAAAAGCTCCACATATATTAACATAAATACTAGAATTTAATACATAGTAGTAAAAGCTGAAAACAGCAAAATCCAGCTAATAAGACAGAAATGTAAAACAGACAGGATACAACTCACCAGTTAAACAGACAAAACAAATTTTAGCATTGAGTCATTACATACATTATGTTAAAATGAAGTAGCTGTATTAAAGAGATAAAAATTGTTGGATGTAAAAAAACTGTAGCATTTACTGTAGGCAAGTAATAAGCCCTTCCAACTTTCCACAGAGCTAAAGCAATGATTTTAGGTTATGCAAGGGCAAAGCCAGGTGCTTATGAGATGTGATTTTAGAGAGTTTTTGAAGTGTGAGGTGGTGGGGATGGAAGTCAGTGATGGGGGGAGCTTGTTCCAGTTTCTAGCAATGGTGTGGGAGAATACTGCTTTGCCGGCAGTGCTGTTAGCCCTAGAGATGCATAGAAGTGATTTGTCACTAGAGCGGAGTGTGCGATTTGTTGCATAGTAGGTAAGTAGTTGACTTAGTGATGGGGTTTTGTCAGGATACTTCAGAATGTTATAGGCAGTAACCAGTTGGTGGTAATTTAGTAGTTGAGGAAATTCTAACCATTTTAAGTCCCTCAGAGTTGGACAATGATGGGATCTAAAGGTGACATGTTAGCAAATATGGCAATACTATTATAGCATGACTCAAGTTTGTCACGGTCACGTTTTCTGATATGGGTAAGAATTGGTGCTGCATACATTAGTGTGGACAAAATGTGAGTTTGGGCTTGGGTGATCCATGCTTGATCTGAGAGGAAGTTTTTGTGTCTGTATAGTGAACCCATTTCTTTGCGAACCTTTTTGCTGGTTTGAGGGAGATGGACATCAAAGAGAAGGTTTTTGTCAATCTCAACACCGAGGAGTTTGGTGTGGACAGACGGAGACATGATATAGTACCATTTTTGGAAGTAACAGCAAAGAAAAGTGGAGTAGATTTTGATTTGTTGAGGGTAAATAAAAGCAATTAGGGTTAAGGATGAGTTGGATATTTTTGATCCAACTTTCCACAGAGCTAAGAGATTCCTGGGTCTGTTGTTGGAGAATAAAAAGAGACGGGGCTGACCAGATTAAAGTCGAATCATCTCTATACTGTATGAGTGTGGCATGCTGGGTGGAGGTATGTAGATTGTTAGTGTAGATAGAAAAGAGAAGTGGACCCAGTACTGAGCTTTGTAGTATGCCTATGAAGGTTGAAAGTAGAGGAGATAGTACCCCTTGCCACTGGACAGATTGTTGCCTATCACCTAGATATTTCTTGAACCAAGCAATAGTAGAAGGGGCAAAGGATAGGGACACTAGTGAATCTAATAGTAGGGAGTATGAGACCATATCAAATGCTTTGGATAAATCAAAAAAAATAGCAGATGTATAGTTATAGTAATTTCTGTGTTGGTTTACTAGATTGGTAAATGAGAGAAGAGCGGTAGTTGTACTGTGGTGTGGCCAGAACCCGTGTTGTGTGGTGGACAGAAGTCTGTGTGTGTTCAGGAAATGCATGACTTGAGAGTGAATACATTTCTCTAGCAGCTTAGAGAGAGGAGACAGAATAGCTATAGGACGGTAATTAGACAAGTCGTAGGTATTACTGCTTTTATGAAGAGGAATAATGTAAGACACTTTCCACAGTTGAGGGATGTAGGATTCTTTTATGGAGCGGTTTATGAGGATGGAAACAGGGTAGGATAAGGATTCTGTGCCAAGTTTCAGGAAGTTGGCAGGTAGACTATCAGTTGCAAGGGTGGTAGATTTTAATTTCATAAGTAGTTTTTTTTATTTTGGAGGTGGGAACAGGTGAGAGAGTAAGGGGGAAATGTTATCTTGACACTTGGCTGGGATATGTGGAGGGTTGTTTTTGGACAACTGGCTGGATAGTGCCATTATGGTTTCTGCAAAGTGGTGGGTAAATTGAGAGGCTATGTCCATATTGTTATTGGTGAAGTTGGGAGCTGGAGTAGTAGTTTTGCCGGGTTTTGCCAGGTTTAAGTAGGGAGTTGAGAGCTTGCCAAAATGTTTGAGGATTTTTTGAGTGTTTTGGTAGGACAGTAAGAAAGCAGTTCTGTTTATCAAGTTTAGTTTGTATTTTAGCCATATTCCTAAGCTGTTGGTAATTTTGTTTGGCTTGGATGATGTTCTCTCTCTTCCAGATTTTCCAGGCCTTATCTCTGGACTTTAGTAGGGCTCTTGCGTCCCTACTTAGCCATCGTGCCTAGTTAGTCTTAACTCTAATTTTCCCGATGGGGGTGACTCCATTAAGGACATCAGTGAAGGTACTATTAAAGTAGTCAACTGCCTGGGCTAAACCATGGGAAAGTAGTGATTCCCAGTTAGATTGTTTTAGAATAGTGTTTAGATCCTAGGAGTTTAAGTTGCGGTCATTTCGGATTTGTCTATAAGTTATGGGCTTGGGTATGTCTGTACGTTTGCATTGTAGGAATGTAAGGATGTGGTCACTAAGACCATCTGGTAGACAGTCTGTCTGGTAGTTTTGCTTAGGGCTATTGACCAGTGTCCAATCAAGGATGGATTCTTTTTGGGATTTTTTGTCTACTCTAGTGGGTTCCTGAATAAGTTGAGAAAACATAGAGATTTATGTGGTTAGTGGGGCTGTTGAATTGCAGACCAACCAGTCAGTATTCAGGTCACCTGGTAGGATTGTTTCATGCAGGCGATTATCTCTAGTCCATTGCAGGATTTCCTCAGTTATGGGAGAGCTATTTCCTGGAGGGATGTAATAGCAGAGAATGTTAATTTTTTTTTTGTTAATATACAGGACAGACACAAGGGTTTCAGCGTTATTAAATTTAGGTAGAGGGTTTGAAGAGGTTTAAGGTTTAGTGTGTTTTTAATTGTGACTCCACCTCCTTTTCTACCCACTCTGCCCAGTCTTAAGATATTATAACCTGGAGGGAGGATCTCTTCATTTTGGGTAGTGGGTTTTAGCCATGTTTCTGTTATGGTTAGTATGTCAGGATTGTAGTGTTTTATGAATGCATGCAGGTCAGGTAGACTCCTTTGTTGATATTAAGAATTAATAGATCAGATATCTGTTTAGCTTTGAGTGGACCTGGGTTTGGGTGTATATCTCCTGAGAGAAGTCGTCTTTTTGTGATAGAATGTGTTTGATTGTGTGTGTTAGTCCTATTCTGGATTTAGGTGTTTTTCTAGTATTGTATCTTGGTAAGTAGGCCTTGTGTATATACAGTATTGTAGTATCACTAAATATTGCAGAGGAGATGAAAAAGTGTATGTATGTTTTAGTAGATGTGGAAATATGTGTTGCGTGGAATGTAGTGTTGTCTAGTGATATATTAGTATGTATGGATGTGATGTAGGCTAGTGCTGGGAGGAATAGTGAGAGAGATGTTAGTGTGATATGCACGCTGTCTCTGACTTATGTTTGAGTACTAGGCCATGTGATGATAGAGGTGTAGTGGTGGGTAAAAGGGTGTAATTAGTAGCTATAGTGTGGTCAGAAGTAAGTAATATGTATTTTTACAAATTAAAAGTATTTAATTAATATCCTTTACTATAGCTACTGTCTTTACCAGTTACCCTTTGCCTTGGCTGCATTAGGTATAGTTGGTCACTGGTCAAAAATGTCTTCCATAACCAAAATGAAACCAGCCCAATGTTACCTTACGATCTATATATACATAAATGCAAATAAACATACCATAGATGTACTAGAAAATGTATTGAAAGTATAAAAAAACCTATAGCAATGACAGAACACTTGATCTCAATATGTCCTAGCAAAAGTAATCAACATTCGTCCATGCAGCAATTCCGCTCAGCATGTGTTTTCATTTCAGAATTAGTTTACAACAATCAAGAATAAAAATTATAAAAAGCATACACCATGTAGAAATTCTGCTCACCATAGGTATTATATATAGCCAATGAAAACAAATTATATGAATCAACAATAAAATTACAACAAATTAGCAATATGCATACAGCAATTCAGCTGAACATTCACAAAAATGCTTGCTCCAAATTGAAAATGTGCATGCAGCAATTCTGCATATATATATATATATATATATATATATATATATATATATATATATATATATAGCAATCAAACCAAAAGAAATGCATGAAAGTATATCTGGCAGGTAAGAAATAACCAGGTACTGTTGCTAGTTTTAGATACAAAGTAAGATGTTACATATAGCTGAATAAGTGTTAATTATAAAACAATAAACACACAATATATCAATTATATAAACTGAAGACACTGAAAGTACAATAGTTCAAGCAGGTAAACAAAGTACAGGGTACCAAGGAAGTTCATCCAAAAATCCATCCAAAGACAAACAAAAGTATATAGTTTCAAAAGTGTATAAATGAGCAAGTATAAGGCATACAGTCCCAGTTCCAACCACAACAAGAATAGAAAAATGATACTTTTTGCAGCTGGAAGTTCACAAAGTAATGGCTGGTTAGCATATGTCGATTACCTTAGCCCGAAGGCCTGTAGCAGACATGCACTGAATAGGAACATACACTCACCGCCAAGCAGCGCAGATTATCTTTGCCCCAAGGCCTGTAACAACAACAGACCAAAGATTAATATATTTTCTCACAATCAAATTAACAAATGGTTGGACAGAACTGTTAGGGTGTACACAGTTCTGTTGCAAAAATCCAACCAAAGTACAAGACAAATATAACCAAAAAAGAGATCCTGTATGCTGAGATTGAGTTTGCAGAAATTGTGACAACCCCATAATAAAAGCTGTAAATGTAGCTGCCCCAAGCCTTTTTTTTTTAATTTGGAAAACTATTTTTGGTGGGTATTACATCAGCTAATAGAGTTTCAGAACTGCAAGCCTTATCTTCTAAACCCCCTTATTTGATTTTTCAAATACACAGAGTATCTTTACAAACCAACCTGTGCTTTCTTCCTAAGGTGGTGTCAGGATCCAACATTAATCAGTCTTCCAGAATTTCTCCACAAAGGGGAACACATCTTGTATTTGTTGGACATTCACAGACAATTATGTTTCTATCTGCATAGAACTAGCAAATTCGGAAAATCATATCAATTTGTTTCCTTTTCAGAATCCAGAATGGGTAAGACAGTTACTAAAATAACCTTAGCTAAGTGACTAACTGATTACATTTCTTTTGTCTATAATAAACTGGGTTTGTCTCTGCCAAACCTTTGAGAGTTCATTCAACTAGATCCAGGGCAACCACTTTAGTATTTCTATCCAGATACTCCATGGATGATATTTGTGCTGCAGCCACTTGGGCTAATCCTCATACTTTTACTGTCCATTACAAAGTTGATCTGGTCTCTAAGGGAAGAGCAGCCATCGTCTCAATATTGCTTAGGAATATCCTTTCTTAGAGTCCTTCTGAGATTCCGGTAGTTGGGGACTCTGTCCCACATGTTGTGGAATGAATGAAAATTGACATCAGATAAAGACGTTATATACTCAAAATAAACATTATATCTGTGTTGTCCATTTTCATTCTTCGTCGCCCCCCCCCCCTCTATCCCTATACCTTCTGTGGTTTATAACTTCTGGAAGAACAAGAGGAAACTGGAGGAGACGACGTTCCTCTTTTTGAGCTTCAGACAGTGGTTCCTCATATATACATAGTTATTTAGAGATAAAGCAGCAAATAAGATTGGAGGTATGGAGGAGGACTAACAGCATTATGGATAAGGGAGTAGATAAAGAAGTTATGTACCTACCATAACGTTTCGTGTTAGTTGTCTTCTTCTCGCCTTCTTTCTTGCTGGTTGGGTTCGGAGCCGATCCTCGGCACCGACTCGGCCATCTTCAAAAGTTTGAGAGCTGCTTACTGGCTCGAAGCCCCCTATATCCCATGATGCCTGGCGCTAGATACCCAGATCTCATTTGGTAAATCTAACTGCAGACATAATAATAAAGGAATCCTATCCTAGAATGCATACATCCTACTGGAGAGACTACTAGTCAGAAAGGAATAGCTAGAGAAGACTCAGCCAGTGAAAAACCAAGAGGGACTCTTCTCGGTCCACTAGGATAAGGGGATGGAGGGTGGGATGCAAGAAAGAAGGTGAGAAGAAGACAACTAACATGGAACGTTATGGTAGGTACATAACTTCTTTATGTTAAGTTGTCTATCTCGCCTTCATTCTTGCTGGTTGGGACAGCGTCCCTAGCACCTAAAGTCTTGGGTGGCTCACCGGAAAAGACTCTTCAGAACAGTGGAACCAAAATCAGCTCTGCTCCTGGAAACCAAATCCAACCTGTAATGCAAAGTGAAAGTATGTGGGTTGGCCCATGAAGCCGCAGCACAAATAGATTCCATGGGCAACCTAGCCTGAAAGGCCACCAAAGTGGCTAAAGCTCTGGTGGAGTGACCTTTTGGTTTAATTGGCAATTCTTTATTTCTCAGTTGATATATGAATGTGATGATAGAAGTCAACCACCTGGATAAGATTACTTTGAAGACTGGAAGACCTTGTTTACCGACTGCCTAAGACAGGAAAGGTTGGTCCGATTTTCAAATGTCCTTAGTTCTATGCAAATAAAAGCGTAGTTGCCTGTGAACATCTAACTGATGCAACTTATATTCCGCCCTGTTGGAGTGGTTAGGAAAAAACACAGGAAGGTCTATGGACTGATTCAAGTTACTCTCTGCAGAGACCTTAGGAAGTAAGGAAGGAAGGATTAGTCCTAAGAGCATCCCTGTCATTGTGGAACACGAAGTATGGGGGACGGGTAGAAACAGCCTAGAGTTCCGAAACTCTTCTGGCTGAAGTAATAGCTACCAGAAAAAGGGTTTTCCAAGATAAGAACTTTAAGGAACAAGAAGCTACAGGTTCGAAAGGGGGCAAAATTAGAGAAGCTAAAATCAAATTTAGATCCCACGGTGGTGGAGGATCTCTCACTGGGGGCCTGAGCAGAGTAGTTCCTTTGAGAAAAGCTTTACATAGCTTATGAGACATGATATTGTTTTCCGAAAGGCCAATGTGAAAATCTGAAATTGCAGCTAACTGAACTCTAATTGAGTGGAAGTAGACCCAGCATGGAAGAGTTCCACAAGAAATTCCAAAATGTGGTGTACAGGGGCTGAAAAGGGGTCTATACTTTTAGCCTCTGCCCAGGAAGAAAAACATTTCCACTTACTAGCGTAAGTTTTTCTAGTTGTAGACTTGTGTGATGACAAAATGATTTTGCGCACAGAGGGGGAGATATCTGGGAGCCTGGCTAAAGTTGGAAGTGGAGTAACCAAGCCGTGAGCTGGAGAGAGTGTAGGGATTGGTGCAGCCTGCCTGATTGATGAATCAGGAGGTCTGGAACTAGGTCCAGAGTCCAAGGCTGCTCGAGAAGATGGCGATGCAGGAAAGGGAACCATATTTGTCGAGGCTAGTAAAGAGCAATGAGGATCATTTTGCAGCCCAATACGGTACCTTTCTGAATTAGCTTCAGGATTAGGGGAAAAGGAGGGAATGCAAAAAGAAGCCCCTGAGGCCAATCGTGGACTACAGCGTCTCTGGGGGAATGCCTAGGAAGTGGAAGGAGAGAGAAGAAATTGCTGCACTTGCTGTTGAAGGGAGTTGCAAAAAGGTCGCAAGGTTGGCCCCATTTGTGGAAGATTTGGTCCGCAACTACCTGGTTCAGAGACCACTCATGAGGCATGAGAATTGCTCTGCTCAGCCTGTCTGCTATGACGCTGGACCTCCCAGGGATGTGCGTTGCAATCAGAAACCGTTGGGAAGAGACTGCCCACTGCCAGAGTCTGAGTGCTTCTCGATATAGGGGGTAGGACCTGGTTCCGCCCTGCTTGTTGATGTACCACACTACAGACATATTGTCCGTTTGAATTGCAATGGTCCCGGTAGGAAGAGAGTCCTGAAGAGCCTGCAACGCTAAGAGCACGGCCCTCATCTCCAAGACATTTATGTGCAGATGGTACTCGTGAGGTTGCCAGGTGCCTTGAACTGTTCTGCCCTGATAATGCCGCCCCCACCCGATCAGGGAGGCATTCATGGTCACCGTAGCAACTGGAGGGGGGAGTACAAATGGTCTGCCGTGGGACACTGATGTGGAGACCCATCCACCATGCAAGGTGCTTCTTGCATGCTTGTGTGATCATAATCATGTAAGACATGGGAAGCTGCTGGAAGGACCACTGGGTGAAAAGAAGCCACTGGAGAATCCTCATGTGAAAATGAGCTAGCTGGACAAGTATGAACGCTGCTGCCATGAGACCCAGAGTTCGAAGGACAAATCTGGCTTGAATTCTTTTGCAAGCCAATAAAATCTTCACATGCTGGCGAATCACTAATACCCTGTCTGGTGGGAGGCTCGCTGACATGTCTTTGGTATTTAAATTTGCACCTATAAAGGTGATAGATTGACAGGGTGACAATGCAGACTTTTCGAAATTTACTGTGATACCAAGCCTGGAGCAAGTGTCGATAGTGCAGTCTCTGGTTCACAGACGGTGATGCTTGGTGGTAGCAGTGAGGAGCCAGTCGTCTAGATATGGAAACACCTGGAATCCTTGCCATCTCAGGTGAGCGGTAACTACTGCCATACATTTGGTGAACACTCTGGGGGCTGCGGTGAGACCAAAGGGCAGAGCTCTGAACTGATAATGGCTGGCTCCCAGCCGGAAGCGAAGGAATCTTCTGGAGCGTCTGTCCATTTTGATGTGATAGTACACATCCTGAAGATCTATAGAGCACATCCAATTGTCCTGACCCAGGAAGGGCAAAATGGACTGTAGCGTGACCATCCAGAACTTCGTTCTTTGTACAGACCTGTTCAGTCTGCTGAGATCCAGAATGGGTCTCCAGTCCCCTGTCTTTCTGGTACCAAAAAGAACCTTGAGTAAATTCCGGATCCTTGTTGGTCTGCTGGGATTTGCTGGATGGCCCTTTTTCTTAGCAGTTTTGAGACTTCTTGAACTGCTTGGTCCCTTAGATTGGGTGGAACATCTGGAAGGGACTTGTTTGACCTTAAGGGGGTGTGAACAAAGGGAATTCTGTAGCCTCCAGATAACAGACTGTACCCATTTGTCTTGTGTTATGTCTTGCCAGGCTCTTGGGTGCAGCGATAATCTTCCCCCGACTGCCTCAAGAGGTGAGCAGCTGGGCAACCCTTCAGGGATGCTGGAAGGGCTTCTCAGAGAAGGATTCTCTGCTGCCCTGATTTTGTGGACCCCCTCTACCATGAGGGCGGCGTCTATTATTGTTCCCTCCTCTGTCCCTGGATGGGAACTCACCACGTGTGTCCGGCAAGGCTCCCTGGGATTTCCAGAACCACATTTTTCCACTCTTTTGACCCTTGGGATATGGTCTGGAAGGAGTGGAAAAATGGACCCCTATGGCAGAGAGAGTCTTGCCTTCCTGCTCACACCTGGTAAGGGTATCTTTCACCTGTGATCCAAAGAGAGAGGAACCATCAAAAGGGGTGTTGTTGAAAGATGCTCTGAAAGGTTCCGCAAAATTACATAGCCACATCCAAGCGTGCCTCCTTAGGGCAACGCCTGTGCCTGTGGCTCTACTCACACTATCGGCTGCATATGAAATTAGCCTCATGGAGGAGTTTACCACTGAAGTAAGAGTCGCCAGCTGGGAGGCTGCCTTAGCCTGGGCCCCCTCAGCTGATGGATCTTGGAGGGTATCTCCAAGCTCTTTCAGGAGATCCCTCTGAAGATGGGTGAAGTGGCACAGGTAATTCAGGGATCTCATGGAAAAGGTCGCTGAAGAGAACATCCACTTCCCTTATCTGTCCATTGTCCTGGACTCCTTGTTAGTAGGATGGACAGATGACGTTTCTGCCAACTCCTTCTTTGTGGCCGCTGCTACCACCATGGCATCAACGGGGACACCCTTGGTCAAGAACTGTTTGTCCTGTGGTGCAGTAATGAATTTTGCAGGTCTTCTAGGGGTCGGTTCCACTGTGGCTGGAGCTGACCATGCCTTCCGAGCCACCACAGACATCAGTGGGTCGAAAGGCGGAGACACCCAGGAGGTGGAAGGTCGGGATCCAAATGCATCCAGGAATACCGACTCATCCTCGGAAGGGCTTAGGGCAGTCCAGTTCCCCCTCTGCCTAAGCATCTCAAGGATGTCTGAGAAGGAGACATCTTCAGAGGGGGATCTTGGGGACCCTTCTGACTCCTCTAAGTCGATATCTGATGTGACAGACTCAGGGGAATCAACATGCTTCCTCTTGCATTTCCTCTTGCAAGGTGGCTCCTCTGAATGATCAGGGGAGGCCTCAGATGAGGAGGATACACCCAAAGGGGTGTCCTGGAGCACTGGATCCCCACGCTTGGGGTCTGGAAGAGGGGCAGAAGCTGACGCAGGCACCCTAGGGGGAGGAGCCGATGGGGTTGATCGTGGGACTGACTCGGGGGCCATTACACTCTTCATCACCTCAAAGGCGTCCCTGCCCGGATGCAGAGAGGGCAAAGGTTCCGAAGAAACCAGAACCCCTCTCTGCACTGAGGGGGATGGCTCTGGGGCAGATGTGGGAGCCAAGCTCATCTGAGCCGAAGCTCCGAGGGGGAGAGCGGGGTCGGACAAGGGTCTGATGCCATTCACCCCCTAGGAGCAGATGAGGGAGTCTCGGAGCTCAGATCCCTCCAGGGACGGTATTATGGAAGGGATCGGAGCCGATGACGGAACTGAAGGAGAAGGTATTGGAGCCGACTGTTCCACGATTCAAACCCCAATGAACTCCGGCTCCGAGCTCATAGGATGAGTCAGAGGAGGAATATCTACAGACGTGGACAGAGCCGACACCTGATGAGGGGGTTTGGACAACATTTTGGCTAGGGCCTGCAATTTTAGCAGCCTACTGACCACTCTTTCCAAGTCATGGTTTGAAAGACTTGAGGACCGAGAAGAGTGGGATGAGTGATGACTACGCTCCGACTGGAGCAGAGGCGATTTTGGAGCCAAACATATCAACTCCAGAGAAGGAGACCTGGATCTTTTTCGACTCTCAGTCGGCTCCGAAGAATGTGTCACAGACGACTAGGAGGGAGGAACTTCAGTTCCAGCTGGAGCCGAGATAGATGGTATGACTTCACCCAACGACGGCTCCGAACTGGGAGCCGAAGGTTTAGGTGGCCTGGAAGATTTCACAGCCTGAGCCTTCGCTGGTGAATCTTGGGGCTTAAGCAAACCTCAGGATTAATTTGTTTTTGCTCTCCTGCAGGACTCTTGGACTGAAAGCATGGCAAATGGAGCAAGAGTCCTGCAGGTGCACAGCGCCCAGACAATAAATACAAGAAGTGTGACCATCTGTCAGAGACATCTTCTGACAGCATGAGTCACGCTTCTTGAATCCTGATGCCTTAGGATCCTTAGACATCCTAAGGAAAACCAAGGACAAGAAAAAACACACCGAAAAGTTAAAGTACTAACCACTTAAAATTGTAGACTACAGCTACCACAACCAAAAAACTATACGCAGTACTACAAACACTATAAATAACTAACACTAAACACTAACAGTGATACTAAGGTAATATATATATATATATTTTTTAAAAAGATAGATAAAATGGAAAAACCTTTCTGAGGTAAGGTAAGAAAGGGGGAGTGGAAACTCTCTAACTTAAACGAGTTTCTTGAGGATAAGTAATCAGGAATCAGAGAAAACTACCACAATACAACAGATTTATCTAACGACTAATTCTACACTAAAAACTAATAGTTTGTGACAAGAAAAATACAATAATAAAGTTTTATACGACCTGAGCCAGTAGAACAACCTCGCAGCAGAAGCAAACGAGATCTGGGTATCTAGCGCCAGGCATCATGGGATATAGGGGGGCCTCGAGCCAGTAAGCAGCTCTCGAGCTTTTGAAGATGGCCGAGTCGGAGTCGATCCCCAACCAGCAAGAATGAAGGCGAGATAGACAACTTAACATCAAGTGTTTGCAGTAGGACATGACCTGTAATAAGCAGCCAAGTCAGACCTAAGGATCGGATCCAAACCCCACATGTTGAGAAAGAATGAAAATTGACAAAAGACTTATTTTTCAAAATATCAGTTATGAAGATATCCATGCATAACATACCATATAAAACATCCAGAATCATCCTAGTATAACTTTGGAAAGTAGCTGTTTTTGTGTATATACTTGTTGATATTCTGATATTTGATCTTTGAACTACAGAAAGATAATTTCATGTTTAATAAAAGCTGGTGACAGTTACCAAACAGCTAGCAGGTTGTTATGTGACACAGAGATATCTGAAATTAGGATATGGTGCGAATTTGGCTCAAGAAATTAAATTATGCAATGTATATATTAAATTGTTTTTATCTGCTGATAAAACTCTCTCTCTCTCTCTCTCTATATATATATATATATATATATATATATATATATAAATATATATATATTTTTTTTTTAAATCTGCGAATCCTGAGAGTAAATTAAATTAAATGTCTCATCCAGAAGAGTAACTGTGGAATCCATAAATTGATATGCTTTGCAACAGTTGCTAGCTTTGTGGCACAGGCTACTAGAGCCTTAAGTTTACCATGTTGGTTTACATACATCTGTTTGTGCAGTGGTTTCGGTTGGATTGCAAATAACCTGTTCTGATTTTCTGCAGATCTGATTTTCTGCTGTTATTTTGCAATATGCCTGCTATGCATACGCACTATCAAAAGTGAAGGTTTCCTTTTCTGCAATTAACTGTTCTTGCCTTCAGGTCATGGCTGAAAATGTTCATCTGGCAAGCCCACCTACTCCATAAATGAATATGATAATCTATTATTAATTTCCTACAAAGAGAACAGTATATTATTGCTTCTTTCTTTGTGCTGTATTATAATCAGTTGACAGGAGGAGGAGGAGACATTCAATTTACTTTGGCTGCTATTTTAACTGAATTTAATATACTGCCTTCCCTCCTGCCCACCTTTTCTCTTCCTCTTCTCCACCTGTTGTGGCCTATCTTGCCTACCCTTTTAAATGAAGTTAACATTTTTTTCTTCCATCCATTCCTGCCTTCAGACTTGCCCTTTTTCCACCTAGATTCACTCTTCATGACCCAGTCCAGTATTCAGTTCCATGGGTCTTCAACCTTCTCAGTAAATAAATACTTTCAGAGCTCCTGGCGATATTGAGTCCCTCCAGTGTCTGATCTCTCTCCTCCCTCCTTTGTTCTTTCTGTTCAGGATTGCCCCTTCACATATCCCTGTCATGATCATGTAAATGCCAATATCAACCCCCTTTGTATTTTCTGGTTTTAGGTGATGACAATTCTAGCTCTTCTAACCTCTGAGCACATTCCTTCCGTTCCATCCCATCAATCTTTCTGGTGTTTTTTTTTTTTCTCTCTGTATGTCTGCCAGAAGCACGAAGTCCCTTTCCATATATGACCTCTTGAATCACATATAGTACTACATATGGTCTAATTATGGTCCTATCATGTCCAAGAACTATATTCTAGAAACTATTCCCCTAAGGATAGACCCCCAACATTCTATTTGTTGCTGTCACCGCCCTCTCACTATGTTCCTGGTGGCTCAACATTTTCATATTTTTTCCTGCTCTCCTGCCATCCTTTCCACTCTTTGCAGTTGATGTTTCATTTCAGCATTGCTTTTACCTACGTTTGCATACTTTGCATTTGCAATGAGCCTGAGCTAGTATTTTTGTGCCAAATTCTTCAGCCTTCTCAAATCCTTCTCTAGACTCTTGTCCACATCATTCACTCATGCACTTACCTTTGCATCATCAGCAGAGGCTGATGCTGTTTTCAGTTCTGCCACCATTGTCTGCGACAAACATGTTGAAGAGTCACTTTCCTAGCTGTTGACAGTGACCCTCTCACCACCTCTCTCTCTGTTTTTCTCCTCTTATACAATTCCTCAGACTTTGAACTACACACAACCCTTCCAGTCTCCTTATCAACCTCCTGTGTGGGACTAAGTCAAAGGCATTGCTGAAGTGCAAGCAGACCTCATTTATAAGTTATCCTCTATTAAGTCCACCTGCAGTCCACTCAAAAATCATATCCTGGTTGTGCTGACAGCTTCTTCTGGAAAAAAACATATTAGTTGCTGCCCTGGAGATTATCACGCAGAGATTCACTGCAATCTGTATTAACGGTGATCAGGAGGACCACCTTCTTCTAGTCACCATCGAAGATCTCCACGGAGTTTGAAAACTTTTGTGAAGGCCATGGTTGTGGGGTACCTGGAGACTCTCTCTACAATCATTAAGTACAAGACAGAGACCTGTCTTGAATGGGGCACCAACTCACAGCAGGATGCATACATATGCTCACTCACACTTTGTATGTATAAGCAGTTCAGAGATCACCAACTCAGCTTTGGCATGTTTTTGGATAATAGAAACATGAACATTCAGTGGAAACCCATCATTCTGCCCTTCATAGCATATTCGGGCAGTTTATATTATAATTGTAGAGTTTCAGCATTTACTGATCTGTTACTGCCATATAATGGCCTTTTATTTACAACAGTCAGAATAACTTGTTTTACAGCATTATAGCAACTCTCAGGAAGTGATGTAACTCAGTCAGGAAGCAGCTTTCTTTTTCTTCTAGCCCTCATGGAGTGCAGACATGATCTTCTTTCTCCAGGCGCTGGCAATCGTATTGCTTGTGAGTAATTTGTATGCTGTAATTATTTTGATGTGCTGTATTTAGATGTGCTGTATATTGTTGTATATATTCTGATATGTTGCTATTTGTATTGTCGCAGTTTTATAGTATTAAAGTTAAGAAATTTCATTAAAGCTACAAGAAACCCTGATTCTTTTGCTTACTGGATTTTCTTAAAGTGTAAAGATATCCATTTAACTGCACTACGCATTGCACAGTACTGTGAGAATGCAAAAGTAAAAAGGTGATCCCTGCAGACCTGAATACAAGAAGTCACTGCACTACAAATATTAGTCCAAGATCAGGGAAGAAGTATAAATCAGGGGATATGCCCCCTAGTGACACAGCATGGCAGGGAGAATGGCCCTAGTGTCCAGCAAGATGATGCATAGTCACGTGGCTTCAAATCAACAAGCTCCAGTAAGATGTCCTCAACATGTTCCTTAGCAATCAGAGCACGTACCAAAGCAGATGCATCACATGCACAAGTGGTATTTGCCAAAATAGAAGCCATCATGATGCGACAAAAATGCAGAATTAGAAGCTTACCCGCATATTCTCCAGCACCACAGAGTAGCCGCTGCCTACCTGAAAGCAGATTAATCAGTAAGTGAGATAGCTCACTTAGAAGCAGATGTCCCAGAGAAACTGCTCTCCTCTGCTGAATGTACAAGTGAGTACATCTAGAAACGTGCTAGTTTATACGCAAGCCTTAGTCACCTAAAATTATGCAAATGGAATCCAGCCCAAAGCCAGCAGACATCCCGGGTATGCCTGGTCAGCCTTGTGATGTCAGCAGTGTCAGACTAACAAAAGAACAACATCCAGAGCTCCCTAGAAACAGAAATCAAGGACTCCCATTACCACGGCCTAAAGATTACATGTCTGAACACCAAAACATACAAGATGTCTGAAAGTATCTTATCTGCAAAGAAATGGTTAACTCAGGTTTCATCAAGTTTGACAACTGTCTGGAAAACTATTGGGCATGGAAGTCCTCCTTTCTGAGTGCAACTAGAGACTTAAATTTATTAGGTGCAGAAATGCTGGACTTAATGATAAAATGGTTGGGCAAAGAGTCAGCAGAGCATGCAAAAAGCATGCACAGAGTACACTTATTTAACCCTTTGATGGGACTCAACATAGCATGGCAGACATTAGAAGAAAGTTATGGCTTGATTGAAGCAATTGAAGGTGCTCTAGTGAAAAAGCCTGAAGTCCTCCCCAAGTTGAGAAATAAAAACTGTATAATACTACAACTGTGTGATCTTCTAGAAGTAGAGTGTGCTAAAAAGGAAGGCTATTTGACAGGACTTTCATAATTAGACACTGCTTGTTGTACTAATCCAATAGTGGAAAAACTACCAAATACCTTGCAACAAAAGTGGACATCTGTCGGAGCTAAATACAAAGAGGAAAATGGAATAGCTTTTCCCCCTTTCTTTGTGTTTTCTAGGTTTGTTCAGCAGCAAGCAAATATCAGGAATGACCCCCACCTTTGCCTTCATCAGCAACAGTAATCAGCCATCTAGACCTCATGGTAGGACCTCTGTGTTCACACACAAAACAGCTGTACCATCAAGGGCCACAAACTGTCGAGTCAGCAGTAAGGTGAGCACTACAGAAAGCCCAGACAGACAATGCCCAATTCACTGAAAGCCTCATCCTATGAAAAAGTGCAAAGGTTTTGAGGAGAAAATGTCCTTTCTTAAACAAAATGGCATCTGTTTTAAGTGCTGCTAATCTACTAGCCATATAGCTAAAGACTGTAAAATATCAACTGAGTGCTCAGAATGTGGCAGTGAGAAATGCATAGTGGCCTTACACCCCAAGCTACCTCCCCAACCAGCAGAGATGGTATAAGCCAGGAAAGATCAGGGCAGGAAGCATTAAGAGGACTCACCTTCTTCATTACGGTCTAAGTGTACTGAAATCTGTGGCCGAGGCAAATATCCATGGACATGTTCTAAAATCTGCTTAGTGACTTTGTATCCTACCGGAAAAAGAGACAAAGCCGTAAAGATGTATGCAGTTCTTGATGAGCAGAGCAACAGATAACTTGCAAGGTCAGACTTTTTTGATATTTTTAACATTAAGACAACTGCAGCTCCATATACTCTAAAGACATACACAGGCATTATGGAAACTGCATGCAGAAGAGCCACAGACTTTGTTACTGAATCTTTTATTAAGAAGAAGCAATTCCCATTACCTACACTGACAAGAGTGTGAAATGCTACCTTAAGTGCTTCCCACTACCTACACTGATAGAATGTGACATGATACCTGAAGCGCTTCCCATTACCTACACTGATAGAATGTGACATGATACCTGAAGCGCTTGCCATTACCTACACTGATAGAATGTGACATGATACCTGAAGCGCTTCCCATTACCTACACTGATAGAATGTGACATGATACCTGAAGCGCTTCCCATTACCTACACTGATAGAATGTGACATGATACCTGAAGCGCTTCCCATTACCTACACTGATAGAATGTGACATGATACCTGAAGCGCTTCCCATTACCTACACTGATAGAATGTGACATGATACCTGAAGCGCTTCCCATTACCTACACTGATAGAATGTGACATGATACCTGAAACGCTTCCCATTACCTACACTGATAGAATGTGACATGATACCTGAAGCGCTTCCCATTACCAACACTGATGGAGTGTGACATGGTACCTAATGACAAATCAGAAAGTCCTTCTCTGCAGGTGGTTTATCATCATCCTCAGCTCCACCCAATTGCTCACCTCATTCTAGCTATTAATTCTGGTGTTTCTGTCATCTTGCCTCTTGGAAGATACATTTTAGAACTACACAAAGTCCATGAGCAAATTAATGGACCAGTCAATGCCGCTTATGCTCACAGACTTGATTTGGGGTGGGTCACTGTAGGAGAAGTTCACCTGGGATCAGCTCACCAGCCAAACAGAACAGTTCCTTAAAGATGTTTGTGTTAATAAATGGCCGCATATCTTTTTTCAGCCCATGCCAGAACAATTTCATTGTTAAAGAAAGCTTTGATACTTTAATACGCTTTTGGGTTCCTTCTTCACACAGCAAAGAAGATACAAACTTCAGCACAGAAACTGACAATCTGGGGGTTTCAGTGTTTCACAAATAAAAGGAAGATGATTGACAAGCCCTGTCCATAGATCAAGCCTCTCTCTGGATAATGGATAGAGAGACTTACCAGGATGATGATAAAAGCTGGGTGGCCCCTCTATTTTTCATACACCCAGGTGTCATTTACCTTGTAATAGAGAACAAGCCATGAAATGCCTGAACTCTCTTCGTAGAACCTTACAAAGAATGCCAGAGGTAAAAAGAGATTTCACATAATTCATTAAAAGAATCCTGGATAATGATCACGCTGAATCTGCAGGACCACTGGAACAAGGTAAAGAACACTGGTATCTGCCGATGTTCGGTGTTTACCACCCACACAAACCTGATCAAATAGCAATTGTGGTTGATTCTAGTGCAGAGTGTGAAGGTATTTGTTTAAATAATGTACTGTTAAGCGGCCCTGATCTAAACAACACTCTACTAGGGGTCTTTATGCACTTTAGAAGAGAGCCCATAGCTTTCACAGCTGATGTGCAGCAGGTGTTTTACTGTTTTCTAATGTGAGAGGACCACCAAGATTATTTACATTTTATCTGGTACAAAGATCATGACACAGACAAAGTAGTAGTGGAATACAGAATGAGGGTACATGTCTTCGGCAACAGATCCTTTTCTGCTGTGGCTATATACTGTGTATGTAGAGCTGCCCTAAAAGGTGCCGAACATTATGGACAAGATACCAAACACTTTGTGTTGAGACATTTCTATGTAGATGATGGACTTGCATCTGCTAACACTCCTGAGATAGCAGATGAAATCCTCAGCAAAACAGATGATGGCAGAATCTAATCTGCGACTTCATAAGATCACTTCCAACAGCAAACGGGTCATGGAAGCCTTTCCTGCAGAAGATAGAGATAAGGACCTTAAAGATCTTTGCTGGGTACAGACACTCTTCTTCTTCAGAAAAGTTTAGGACTAGGCTGGGATCTGGAAACAGACAGATTTGTTTTTCAGGTCTCTTCACCAGAAGAGGAAACTTAGCTACCGTGAACAGCCTTTATGATCCTCTTGTGTTTGTTGCATGTTTGACCATAAAAGGTAATGCCTTAGTCTGTGAACTGTCATCTGGGAAATGTGAATGGGATGCATTACTCCCAAGAGAGAGATTGCATGAGTGGGTTCAGTGATAAGAGTCCTTACAGGCTTTGAAAGACCTAAAGATACCCACATGTTATGGGCCCATTTCACTGTCAGCACCCTGTAGAAAAGAACTGCATATGTTCTCAGATGCAACCATCACAGCTATAGGTGCAGTAGCCTATTTGAAAACAACTGATGCAGTAAGTGTATGTCATGTTGGATTTGTTATGGGAAAGTCTAAGTTAAGCCCTAGACCAGCGCATACAATCCCACGTTTGGAGCTATGTGCAGCTGTATTAGCGATAGAACTGTATGAGCTAATCAGAGATAAAATAGACCTGGAACTGGATGTTGTGAAATTCTTTACAGACAGTAAAACTGTCCTGGGGTACAGGTGCAATATCTCTAGAAGATTCTTTCTGTATGTCTCCAACTGAGTAAATAGAATCAGACAAGTAACTCATCCTGATCAATGGTTCTATATACCAACAGAACAAAACCCTCCATATGCTACATGGCCCACGCAGACAGCCTGCCTTCAGAACACAATATGGTTCTCAGGCCCTTCCTTTCTTTATCAGCTAGATAGACAATTCAGATGACACGGCTACTGTTCATCATCTCATACAGCCTGAATCTGATCCTAAAATTAGACCAGCAGTTGCAAGCTTCAGTACTAGAGTCTCTGATATCACTATTCACTCACATTGCTTTGAGAGATTTTCATACTGGAAGACACTAGTTGAAACTATAGCCAGACATATCTATACTGACAAAAGTTTCCAGAAAAAGCCAGATAGCTCATAACTTAGAGGCTGGAAAAGTTTTCATGAGCAAGTTAGCCTAGAGGAACTTTCACAAGCAAAGAATGTGATTATCCCTTCTGTTCAGCACAAAAACTTCAAAAAAGAATATGACTGTGTTAAAGAACAAAGGGCATTCTCAAAACAAAGTCATCTCAAGAGTTTTGGTGCTGTTATAGATCAAGACGGACTGCTGAGAGATGGCAGATGCTTGTCTTTTGCAGCAATGACTGAACAAGAGAAGCAGCCAATCATTATCCCTCATGATCATCACACTGCTACACTGATCGTGAGCTATTACCATAACCACGTGGGTCATCAAGGACGTCACATAACAGAAGGTGCAATCAGAGCTGCAGGGTTCTAGATCCTTAGTGGCAAGAGCCTGACATCTGCAGTTATTCACAAATGTGTTATCAGTCATAAACTGAGAAGAAGACTAGAAATTCAAAAGATGGCAGATTTACCAGAATATAGAGTAACTCCTGAACCACCATTTACTAGTGTGGGTATTGATGATTTTGGTCCATGGTCAGTGGTAACCTGCTGCACTAGAGGAAGTAGTGCTGACAACAAATGCTGGGCAGTACCTTTTATATCTCTGTCTACATGAGCTGTGCATACAGAACTTTGAATCTATGTCATCTTCCAGATTCATGAATGCCGTGAGAAGATTCTTTTCAAACTGTGTCCCAGCAAAGTTACTTCACTCTAAAAAGGGACAAACTTTGTGGGAGCTTGTAAAGAACTGAATATTTGTGCAATTGATATAGCAGTATGACATCTATATGACAAAGGGTCTATATTACAACGTCAAACTCAAACAAGTTCAAACGTTGTAATACCGAACCCTAAAGTCCAAAAGTTGAAAATAGCAACACCACGGCACATCGACTTTTTTCTGAAGGAAAAAAAAATCAGTGGGCCATTTTTCAGGGCTTTGCTATTTCCTCCACTGTGGTGTGATCTCAGAGTTGGTATATTTAAGTAGGGGGGTGTGGGGGTGAAGCCACCCACTTTAGTTTAAGGTTAAGTTTTTTTTTTTTTGTCACAGAACAGCGATTATTTTCCCAGGGAAAAAAAATTGTTGTTCTGTGTTTTTGGTTTCATTGCGTTTCGGACTTTAGGGTTCGATATTACAACGATCGAACTTTTGTTAGTTTGACGTTGTGATATAGACCCTATGACAAAGGGTGCACATGGGTCTTTAATCCTCTGCACTCATCTCATTGGAAGGTGTTTGTGAAAGACTGATAGGTGCAACTAGACATATCTTGGATGCAATGTAGCTCCAAGACAAGCCTACTCATCTGACCCATGAGAGTTTAGTAATTTTATCAGAAAAGTTATGGCTATTATGAATGTGAGACCTTTAGTACCAGTGTCCAGTGATCCAGATAATCCTGAGGTTCTCACACTGGCTATGCTTTTGACTCAATAGGCGAACTCTTTGTTAGCCCCTTCTGGTAACTTCGAAATAGGAGGCCTTCATGTTAAACAATGGAAGCAAATTCAGAGTCTTGCTGGCACCTTCTAGAAAAGATGGAAAACGGAATACTTGTCCACCTTACAAAGTCACAGAAAGTGGATTCAAGACTGTACAAACGTTAAAAGAGGTGATGATGCGCTACTGAATGACAGTCAAAAATGCAAGAATAAATGGCCTGTGGGATTTATCATTAACACGGTGTCAAGCAATAATATTAATAAGTGTAGTGGCATACTGTAATATGCCAGGCAGGGAGTATTCTTCCCTTTATAGCATATTCAGGCAGTTTATATTATAGCTGTGTAGTTTCAACATTTATTTATAACTTAAAAAAAAACAAAGGCACAGAAAAACTATCAAAAAATGAAATAAAACAAATCCGAGCACTCCAAAAAAAACTTCGCCTTTATTAAATTGCAAAAGTATTAAGCGCGTTTGTCCCTGAGACTAGGGACTTCATCAGAATACAACAAACAAAAACTATTGACTCAATTTAAATACCCCACGTCACATCCAGGTAAAAAAGCCACAACGAATCAGGAAACTAATTCCAGCAGGAAATGCTATTACATTGACAATGTCTACTGAAGTGGATCAAATGCATGAAGATAAAATGTTACATAAATATATATATATATATATATATATATATATATATATATATGAATGCATATATTTTTCTTTAAAAATATATGTGTATAACAGTCTCAATATTTTCAGAACCAACTTTGCTTTGTAAAGTCCAAGACTTTACAAAGCAAAGTTGGTTCTGAAAATATTGGGACTGTTATATACATATATTTTTAAAGAAATATATACATTTTATATATATATATATATATTACGTTACTCCTCAAATGCAGGCTGATATTTGCTTTTCAGTGAAAAAGCAGACTTTGCCTTCATTGCAAAATCACCTTCCACCAGAGGCTTACGTGCTCTCATTGTGTCTGCGACGCTGGCATCCCGTCTTCAAGAAGCAGTGTACTGTGGATATCAGGAACCAAACAGCTTTGGTCACCTCGCATTCTATCGTAGCAGGTGTTGTACTACATACTGGTCTGGCTCAAGTAGACAAATGTAACTGGCAAAATCAGACCATCAGTCTTGTGGATGTATGTGTGTGTGTGACAGTACATGCTTGTGCTTCACTGTCACAGTACAGTATACAAGGAGGGGGAGTTGGGGGCAGGGTAAAGGAAAAATCCTCCCATTACAATATACAAGGAGGTGGAGTTGGGGGCAGGGTAAAGGAAAAAAATCCTCCCGTTACAATATACAAGGAGGTGGAGTTGGGGGCAGGGTAAAGGAAAAAAAATCCTCCCGTTACAATATACAAGGAGGTGGAGTTGGAGACAGGGTAAAGGAAAAAAATCCTCCCGTTACAATATACAAGGAGGTGGAGTTGGGGGCAGGGGAAAGGAAAAAAATCCTCCCGTTACAATATACAAGGAGGTGGAGTTGGGGGCAGGGTAAAGGAAAAATCCTCCCATTACAATATACAAGGAGGTGGAGTTGGGGACAGGGTAAAGGAAAAAAATCCTCCCGTTACAATATACAAGGAGGTGGAGTTGGGGGCAGGGTAAAGGAAAAAAATCCTCCCGTTACAATATACAAGGAGGTGGAGTTGGGGGCAGGGTAAAGGAAAAAAATCCTCCCGTTACAATATACAAGGAGGTGGAGTTGGGGGCAGGGTAAAGGAAAAAAGCCTCCCATTACAATATACAAGGAGGTGGAGTTGGGGGCAGGGTAAAGGAAAAAGCCTCCCATTACAATATACAAGGAGGTGGAGTTGGGGGCAGGGGAAAGGAAAAAAATCCTACCGTTACAATATACAAGGAGGTGGAGTTGGGAGCAGGGGAAAAGGAAAAAAATCCTCCCGTTACAATATACAAGGAGGTGGAGTTGGGGGCAGGGTAAAGGAAAAAGCCTCCCATTACAATATACAAGGAGGTGGAGTTGGAGACATGGCAGAGAAAAAAGCCTGCCACTCCAGCAGCAGGAAGCGAAACGGGCCCACTCTGTTAACTTTTTTTTTCTACCTTGCTGTGAAACTTGAGAAGGTCTAACAACAAAGGAAAGATTCTAGATGGGAGGAGAGGATCCAAAACATTATGTGTAAAAGCTTTGAGTCACAAGTTTATATTGTTATAATAAATGCTGACTATAACTTAGGCTGTTAGTATGGTATTTTTCAGCATTCTTTTTGCAAATGCAACACTGTACCTATCACATCACAAAGAAACATTACATGGATACCTACCATTTGTCTCAGAAGCAGAAGTAAGGGGGGGTTTGTACAGCAAAATTAAATTCTGCATCACACACATTCAGCTTCTCATATTGCTATTCTCTATATTTGCATGATGGAGAACAGCCATAAGAAGAAAATATGAAGACTTTCAATCCGAACTGGTGAAGGCACCCCCAGTTATAAACATGACTTTCTTATCCAGACTGCTGAAGGCACCCCCAATTATAAACATGACTTGACTTTCTTATCCAGACTGCTGAAGGCACCCCCAATTATAAACATGACTTTCAATCCAAACTGGTGAAGGCACCCCCAGTTATAAACATGACTTTCAATCCAAACTGGTGAAGGCACCCCCAGTTATAAACATGACTTTCTCAACATAGGACTGGCAAGACCAGTCAGGAGGAGAAGGTTACCACACACACTATAGACCCAGTCTCACATAGTACCACCACAACCTCAAATCATACACATAAACACACAAAGACATACTCAGAGGCTCTGATCAAAAATCTACCAAAACAGCAGAGGCCACCAAAGCAGACACCCAAACAACCACCACCTCAGAACACAACACCTGCAACACATAGACCTCACAGTCAGAGTGTCAAACAGTCACAGCCCTTAAGGCCAAACACAATGCCAGACACACTAGTCATTGGTGACTCCATAGTCAGACACACTGACGTCCCGCTCACCAGACTGAGTAAGGAGAAGGTCACAGTAAGCTGCCTGTCGGGCGCTAGAATCCGCCACATAACGCAAGCACTCAGGTCTCTCAACAGCAGGTACAAATACGACTCAGTCATTGTCCACGCTGGTGTAAACGACCTGAGGCGTACCTCCTTGGACTACATGAAAAGAGACATTGAGGAGCTCTCTGATTATGTAGCCCAGGCAGGTATGACCCTGACCTTGAGCAGTATCCTACCTTCACCAAGAATGATGCCACAATACAGAGATAAGATGATCAGCTTTAACAATTGGCTTAAGTACTGGTGTCATTCAAAGGGGATCCAGTGTCTGTCTGCCTGGGATGACATGCTGGACAAGCCACGCTGCTTCGCAAGGGACGGCTTGCACCTGTCACCCCTGGGATTCCGGATATTGGCAAAGGCTCTTGCCACCCCCATAGTGCCTTTTTAGGCAAGGCTCAAATTCTAAACCTACCACCCTAGAACACAAAAGGAAAAAACTAAGGGTAATGCTGCTCAATGCCAGAAGTCTAAATCTCAAAATGCACGACTCGAGGCCCTTCTCAGTATGGAGAACATCGATGTCTGTGCTGTGACAGAAACCTGGTTCAAGGCTCCTGAGAGCACCCCAGCACTATCAGGTTTTACCTCATATCATGCGTTCCGGCCCCAAAATCCGGACAATACTAAGAAAGGAGGGATATCCATATTCATCAAGGACACCCACACCTCAAGACTGGTGGCAACGCACGATGCATCGGAGACCATCCAGGTGCAATTAACCATAGGCAAGACTGCTCTGCAAATTGTAGCATGTTACAGGCCACCCTCACAAACTCAGGAACCTCACATGGCCTTCCTGAAAACACTAGAGGGATAAATGTATCACCAAACACCATCATACTAGGTGACTTCAATTACCCTAATATAGACTGGGAACACTACTCAAGCCCAAACACCCTAGCCCAAAAGTTCCTGGAATTCATAAACTCAAATGCCATGGAACAACTAGTCACCATCCCCACAAGAGGAGATAACATACTTGATCTCATCATCACGAACATGGGAGCACAATGTTCAACACGGAAGTATACCCCTCACTGGTGAGATCAGATCACAAACTAATCTCGCTGGAGGTCCTCATTCCACCCCACCTGAAATAAAAAGACCACAGTAAAGAACTTCTCAAAGCCGACTTCACACTTCTAAAGACTAGTGTGGTCTCCTTTAAGGCCCCGAGCATGGAAAACAGTACTCAAGCGCTGAATCATTTACAAATGCCTTCTACCAGCACCTGCAGGACTGCATGGATAAGGCAATCCCAAGCAAAACAAAGACTCTTTGTACCAAAGGTAAGCGTCCAGTCTGGTGGACCCCAGCCATAAACAAACTCTACAACAAAAGGAGGAAGCTACTACAAGATAGAGCAAAATCCTTAAAAGGTAAGACACCCTTGATCACTATAAGTAAAAAACTAAGAGCTCTCATAAAATCATCCAAAGCAAATTTCGAGAGAAAAATAGCTAAAGACTCAAAAGACAATCATAAGGCCTTCTTTAGCTATGTTAGAAACCTGGGAGGAAACTCCCAGATATGCTCAGAACTAGTTCAAAATGATGTGAAGATTACTGATCCTACAGACATTGCCAACATACTGGCTGACAGGTTCAGTGCAAACTTCTCCCCTCCCCACAAGGAGAGATATCTATACCAAACGATTGCAGCCCCCCAAACATCTCCAATGCCCAAGTGAGAAATGCTCTCTCCAAAGCAAAAAACACAGCATCCATGGGACCTGATGGTGTCCCCAGCTGTGTGCTCCACGAACTCAATGAGGAATTAAACCCACAGCTAGGACAGCTGTTTAATCAAAGTCTTACCTCTGGATATGTACCCAGGGAGTGGCGCACTGCAACTGTGGTCCCACTTCACAAAGGCGGTGCCTCCACCGACCCTGGAAATTACCGGCCCATTAGCTTGACAAGCCTTATCTGCAAAGCCATGGAGAGGATCATAATGGACCTCATAAATAAAGACATAGGAATTTGCAGACTTTGGATCCAACCCAGTTTGGCTTTGTCAAAGGCAGATCATGCCTTTTAAACTTGGTTGACTTTTGAAACAGTCACCAAAGCCATTGATGAGGAAAGGCAGTCCATACAGCCTACCTCGATCTGGCTAAGGCCTTTGATACAATACCCCACTCGGGTATCATTGAAAAACTCATCAGCTTAAATGTTAACCCATACATTACAAGATGGGTTGCAAACTGGCTGAGTGACAGAACCCACAGGGTCTGAGTTGCTGGCGCCATGTCAGACTCAAAGCCTGTCACAAGTGGTGTCCCACAGGGCTCAGTCCTGGGCGCACTCTTGTTTGGCATCTACTTTTCTGAAGTACAAGCAAACACAGGAGGGTTATGGCTGACAAAGTTTGCAGATGACTGCAAACTGGGCGCCATAGTAGAAAATACATCTGACACAAATATCCTTCAGAAGGGTCTCACAGAAACGGATAACTGGTGCCAGAGCCACGGCCTAAAGTTGAATGCCAAAAAATGCATAGTCATACCCTTCGGGAAAAACAAGGTTACCACTAGCTACCAAATAGGTGGCAATCCACTGAGCACAGAAGAAGTTATCAGGGACCTGGGGACCCAGGTTGATAGTAGTCTGTCATTCGACACCCATGTAGCTAAAGTAGTTAGGAAGACCTTCTACATTGCCCACCTTATCATGAAGGGATTCTCATCTAGATCAAGGGAGGTCATAGTCTCCCTTTACTCATCACTCATCAGACCAATGATTGAGTACAATTCCCCATTCGGAATGTATCTGACCCGACACTTGCAGCAGCTGGAGAGGCCACAAAAGTTCCTCACCAAAAGGATAAAGGGTCTCAAAATCTGTCCTATGCTGCCCGACTGAAAGAACTCCAGCTCTATTCAGTAAACACCTTGCTCAGAGGTGACCTTTGCCTAACATACAAGGCCATGTCAAACCCAGATTTGATGAATATGCTTCACCTCAAAAATCTAGATCCATCAGAGCCACAAGGGCGGGAGACTTAAACCTCGACACGGCTATTAATAGGGCGTGCTGGAGGGATAGATTCATCACCCAAAGACTCCCTATGCTGTGGAACAAAATCCCGGTATATGTGAGGCAGAGCACCTCGCTGGCCTTGTTCAAGAGAAATCTTGACCAATGGATGGGAGATCGCAGATATACCCCAGGGATTACCTCAGTGTCACTGCTCGACAGAGGCACAGCAAAATAATGGGTATAGTTCCCCATACTAAAGGGGTGGCGTAAGCCACAAAACGATGGGCTAGGCTTGTAAATGCCCTCGGGCAGATAGCCTAGTATGAACCTATGAACCTATGCTGAAGGCACCCCCAATTATAAACATGACTTTCAATCCAAACTGGTGAAGGCACCCCCAGTTATAAACATGACTTTCTTATCCAGACTGCTGAAGGCACCCCCAGTTATAAACATGACTTTATCCAGACTGTTGAAGGCACCCCCAGTTATAAACATGACTTTGTTATCCAGACTGCTGAAGGCACCCCCAGTTATAAACATGACTTTTTTTTTAAGGCACCCCCAGTTATAAACATGACTTTTTTTTGAAGGCACCCCCAGTTATAAACATGACTTTTTTTGCCAGTCTCATTTGTGCGCATAGGATCGAAGATCATTTCATTAGCACCTACTGATAATGATGTCTGATACTCGACATACAATTTCAGAAATTGTACAAGAGAGAACTTAAGTGTTTTCAGCAGGTGGTATTGTTTCCAAAATCCAGGAATAGAAGCCCCCTCATCTCACTACTTAAAATAACAAACCCTTAGGTCAGTGCACCTCAAGAAAGGTCATGCAGTGAGCTTGGATAAATAGGAACTTATGATCCTGTTTACCGGGTTAGTATTTGCATCCATGACTGAATATACGAGGTTAGACGGCTTTCACTAGTGGCAGCAGTTTATGACAGGGACGGTATTGGTCCAATATACTGCGCATGTGACATGCCTTCATTCTGTGTTCCAAATCCTGACGACTGGCACCCTGATCTCAACAAATATCATTTAAAACACATGGACTACAGTGGGCAGTTATGGTCATTTTCTTTTCAGCACCTCGTATATCTTTATTTTTGTTGCCTATGCATCTTAAAAGGTAAGACTGCTGCATCTCACCTCCAGTGTAACTCACCATGGGGTTCTAGCAAACATTAGGAACAAGCAGTAATAACACACTGTGGGAGGCTGGTTGAGTGTTGCTGGCCTCCCATCTACAGTCTTCATCAGGTTATTATAATGAGTTCTGTGAATCGTGTACATCTACACTAATATATCTGACACTGCTGGCTATAAACAAATAAAGGTTTACTTTATGTCCTGCTTTTTTCAAGCTCTTTGATAATTATAATATTCAAGCTGGCTATGCTCAGCATTTTTCCGTTCCTGAAAACGCACAGTAGATAGACTGAGGAAACTTGTTTTATTGTGCACACAAAAACCTGTTATCATACTTTAAGCCTGAATCTGATATAAATGATGATAGTTGTATAAATAAAAACAATTCACTTAATTTTGTGTGCGTCTATTTATAACACAGATCACTATGTATCCCTTGGCAGCACTTCAAGCTAAGTTGGAGACTTTATTGATGGCATTTCTGTTGTTCCTTCTAGCTCATAATTTGTAGCTGTCTCTTGTGCTCTGCTGTTTACAGAAATGAGTATCCTTGCATTATATGCACACCCATACAATACCCTGCACATATTCAAAGATAATTTCTCATATTTCACTGGAGCCATTGGTCTTTGACCTTGACAACGGACAATATGCATTACCTTTAAAATATCCAAGGAGGCATCTCAAAGTGTCACTTACCTCATATCTGTTACTTCACAATGCACCTGCAGTTGAAAATTAATCTCTAGTACTAAAGATTCAAAAAGTAATGATGTTTACTTAGACAAAGCATTTAATGTTCTTTTTACAATTATTAATCTTAATAAGGAAACAAAATGTAGGCACGCTAACTCACTGAACATACTGCAGTGCCAAAATGTGTGTAATATTCCAATGCTAAAATCTCTGGCGACAAAAGACTATTACTTTTAAGTAACACTCATACATATTAAAAAATTAGAGATGAATGCAGCTCTTGCGTCACTTTTTTATGTTCCACAATGATTTCTCCTTTAACTAACAGCCACACGGTCACATAGTACAGATTAGAGATAATGAGCTGTGAAGGAGATCAGTAAATCCAGCAGAATTTGGATTGCTTTTTGCAGTCTCCCTTTACATATTGGTTGTCCCTAAACAAGTTATAACAAGTGAGCTCTGAATTTAGAAAATCTTACCTGGTTATTAAAACTTACATATGAAATCCAGGCAAGGGCATGAAATGTATTTAGCATGCAGCAATAAGTCAGGATTGTAATAATAATTGATTCTTTGAATTAAGCAACTGAGCCAAGACAGAAGGAACTGCAGCACGTTGCCACTACTGCATATAAATTACATTCTTTGTCATACTGATGTTAACGTAACGCAGAGGGGCATTCTGCTCCTTGGGTGTCTTTTGGAAACCATGCTTAGAGAGCTGTCCTAGAAGGGGGACATATCACTGAACATTTGGCAGCACATGAGTTCTAAGTAGGACCATTAAAAAGGATGATCTGTTGCTTTGCAAAAACTAATTTCTAACCATACAGCAGGGTCATTTTTAATCATTTTAAATGCATAATTTATATGCTTTAGCAGCTTACTAAATAATGAAAGCACAAAAAAGTATTTATTTTCCTCAAGATGAAAGCATTGCTGCAAAGTATGCCATATACATATTGTGCCATACTTGTTCAATTACAGCAATGCCTGTTCAGTTGCCAGCACTTTGCATGCTAACTTATATTACTGAAAGTTCAATTACAGCAATGCCTGTTCAGTTGCCAGCACTTTGCACGCTAACTTATATTACTGAAACCTTGAAAAAATAATTGCTTCATAAAGAGATGCATGCATACTTAATACAAACATAAAAAGCCAAACCCATCATAGGACCACCCAAATCAAGTCTAGCAGTGTCCATTTAGACTCTTTCTCATGTCTAGCTTCTACTCAATTAACTGTTGTACTGCAAAGACTGGGTCAGTTGTGCTGGTTCCTGATCTGAATGTGAAGTGCTCGTCACCCATCTCACTTTCTACTAGTCTGCATACTTATTTATCAGTGACCCTCTCCCAAACATTCATGTAGTGTGGCAGGACTTGAATAACGCTTTACTGCCCACAGTTGTGGGTATCTCTTTTGTTCTCATATACTGGCACTGGAATCCTTATTCTCCGGTCATCTGGGATACACCCTTCTCTCTCTCTACTGCTGTGTGTACCCCTGGAAGTATTTCATATCTGTTTACCCATACATAATAATCATAAAGACATATGCATAATACGTATGCACATTACTTCTAGTAACAGTATTAACAATGGCAAAGAATTCCATTCTGGAGCAACTTCAAAAATCTCTCAAGAAACAATTATATTAAGAGATTTAAACACTGATTGGCAAACAGTCTCAACTCTAACTGTGCCATAAACGTATATTGTGTTTTCCACTCCTACCAGATACAATTAAACCACTTCTAGAAAAATCCACTATTGATCAGATCTTTATCAGCACCCCAAGTGATATGCTTGCCATTGGATCCATCCCTGACACTTAAAATGACCACCTACCCACCTTTGCTATCAGGGACCATACCAATATTCACAAGCAACATTGTTGCAATCAGTACACAGACTGTCCATCTTCCATAAAGACACCCTCATCTCTAACTTAAAATCCATCAAATGGAAGTCATTCCCACCCTTTTACTTGAAGTTGTAGCAATATGACTCTGCTAAATATTCTAAATTATCTTGTTCCAGTAAGAACCAAAGGATCTAAGGACAAATTCTACACTATGGCTATCCAGACAAACAAAATAGCTTATGAAACAGAAGGTTAGAGCACAGAAAACATCGAGAAAAAAAAATCAAAACCAAATCAAATATCCTAACCTTTAGAAATGGTGCAAAACAAAAGGTCAAACTAGACAAGTAAACAAATTCCACAAACATGCAGAATAACTCCACAAACATGCAGAATAACTCCACAAACATGCAGAATAACTCCACAAACATGCAGAATAACTCCACAAACATGCAGAATAACTCCACAAACATGCAGAATAACTCCACAAACATGCAGAATAACCACAAACATGCAGAATAACTCCACAAACATGCAGAATAACCACAAACATGCAGAATAACTCCACAAACATGCAGAATAACTCCACAAACATGCAGAATACCACTAGTCCTCAAACATGACGATCCTAAACCCTGGCCAAGTACAGCACAGCAACACATTTCTTCACCCATTTCATACACGCTGTAAGGTCTCTCTTGAGTAACGCCAACTCCTCAGAAATATCACTCTCTCTCCAGATCTCACTCATCATCACAACAACACGTCCATTCAACCAGTCACCACCTCTAGCATAAAAAGGTTCCTCCTCAAGCTGAAACCTACCACGCATGTCCTAGATGATTTACCTGCAGAATACATCAAAACTGCATCTGGCACCCTCACTCCACCTATTTCTGTACTAATTAATCACTCTATACAAGACAAAATATATCTCTGCTCTAGGGGAAAAATCATAGCACCTTATGAAAGGGAGGATGTAGCCCCATTGAGCTCTCCTACTACAGACCTATAGCAATCATTTTACCTCTGTCCAAAGTCCTAGAAAAATGCATTCAAGTTCAATTATTCCCATTCGTCATTGACAAAAATCATCTGCCCCTTACACAATGTGGTTTTTACCCCCCCATCACAGTATTACCACTGTGCTTCTCAGCGTCACCTCCACCATAAACCCAAACAGAAATATATGTAGCCTGGTCGCAGCTGTAGTCCTTGACCTGTCTAAGGCATTTTATATAGCCCATCATGTGAAACACATGAAGCAGAGGACTTTTTACAGAAAGTCAGGGAGCAGTGTGTAACAATGGCGGGGGAGGGGGAAACTGTAACAGCAGCTGTCTGACAAAGAGATGGAGTCAGATCTGGTTGGGGAAAAAAGGAGGCAACCATCATCCAAGTTGTTGCCATCAAAAAAGTTGTCAGAAAAAAACCCTCCCAAATGTCAATAAAATATCAGAGCAAATAAACATGGATGTGACGGTTCAATGTCTGCTATTCTAAAGGTGTATTAGTTCTGGTTTAAGCACTTGGGCTTCAGGCCAGTTAATCTACATTAAGAAGGTTTATGGTCTGCACTCTTGTAGGAGGAGAGGCTGAATTATGCCCTTCTGAGCTGGGAATTTCTGGTCACAGGCTTATTGTACCTGCTTATTTGAACTGTTTCTTTCTGAAATTGGTGTGCCTTGTTGCTGTAGCACAGACCAGATTCAGGCCTGCTGAATCTAGCTTTGTTTGTATAACTTGATCACTGATCCAGGCCATCTTTTTTTGGAGAAGGTTCCCCTGCACCTTAGTGGCAGGAGTATGCAGTTAGAACTTGTCTGACTGAAGACTGCTGGAGCACGGCTCAGTTTTGAGCTTTTTTCTGGTTAACTGGGTAACTTGTTTAAATCAGTTTGTTTGTTTTCTATTGTTTTATATATATATAAAAAATTGCACTTTATTCATCTGCTTTTACTGTATTTATGTTTCTTCCTACTTTATTACTAGGGGCATTGGCTACAACTCTGATCTGAGATATATAACAATAAGTATCCTTTTCTGTGCATTTAAAGTGTTTTTTTTATTTTATCTGCTTTATTTTCCGGAAAAATATATATATATACTTGTTTCCTGCCTTTCTAAGCTAGTATAGTCCAGTTTTCAGGTTAGTGCTGAATTCAGGGCTGTGTTACAAATCTCTGTGTTTGCCCATACCTTACTTGGATAGAAGGAAGCTTCTCTGTTCACCTGTGAGAGAGGAGAGCTTTGAGCAGCCTATCTGACCCTGGAGGAGTGGTTTCAGCTTCGTAGTTTATTGGCCATTTTGGGCTAATTTCTATCTCTCTCATTTTCCTGCTATAAAAACCGCATTTGCCCGGTTTTGCGTGCCGGGCAGTGCTAGTTAGCTAGGGTATAACTATTCCCGGCTCCACAAAGTCTCCTCTTCAATTTTTTCCCTTGGAACTAGACAAACTTTCAACTTAAACACTCAAACCATTCATTTCTCATCCCAGCACTTGCTCAAAACTCATAGCAAGCACTTATAAACCCTAGCACTAGACCCCACTATACTGTACAGAAGGACAAGGCTCTCTATACGATCTTACCAGCCAGTTAGTAAAACAGTTCACTGTACCTATCCAGGCATGTCTAAAGGGCAGTTTCAGGTGTACTCTCCAGTCCAACTGGTGAATCTGGGCATTCTGAGGCAATGTTACAACTGCCTCATGTACACAGACAACCCTCTCCTCCAACCACCACACACTAATACAGGCGAGAGATGCAATTATACACCCAAAATGGAGGCTAAGCTCTCTCAACCCAAGACTGGATCAGACAATCAAGAGGAGAAGGGAAATACTTGCATCACATCACCAGTCTCACATAGACCCATTAAACCAGCACCGGAAAAAAATACACATAAATACATGAAAACGTACTTGGAGGCTCTAAATAAAAATCTGCAAAAGCAAGAGAGACCTCCAAAGCAGACATCCAAGCAACCTCCACCCCCAACACAAACCATGAAACACATATTTCATAAAACCAGTGGGGTTAGGAGGGTGGCCTAATGGTTAAGGTGTTTGCCTTACAAACAAAAGGTGCAGGGTTTGAGTCTCACAAGGGATAATTGGCTAAGCTTAAAAATGGCTCACAAGGGCAGTTAGCCTAGTACTAATCTATGAAGCTATGAACCTATAGGTGACTCTATAGTCAAGCACACTTATGTCCCACTCACTAGGCTGAATAAGGAGAAGGTTACTGTCAACTGCCTGTCGGGTGCCAGGATCTGCCACCTAACACAAGCACTCAGGTCACTCCAGAACAAGTACAAATACAACTTTGCCATTGTCCATGTTGGTGTAAATGACCTGAACCATACCTTCCATGTTGGTGTAAATGACCTGAACCATACCTCCCTAGACTACATGAAAAGAGACATGGAAGAGCTCTCTGATCATGTAGCCCAGGCCGGTAAGACCCTGACCCTGAGTAGCATCCTACCCTCACCAAGAATGATACCACGGTATAAAGAAAAAATTATCAATTTCAATAATTGGCTAAGTTTCTGGTGTCAATCAAAGGGGATCCAGTGTCTGTCTGCCTGGGATAACATGCTCGACAATCCACGCTGCTTTGCTAGAGACGGCTTGCACCTGTCACCCTTAGGCTTTCGAATACTGGCCACCTCCATAGTGCCTTTTTTTGGCAAGGCTCAAAAGACAAACCCACCGCCGTAAACAGCACAAGTAACAAAAAAACAGAGGGTAATGCTACTCAATGCCAGATGTCTAAACCTCAAAATGCACGCACTCAAGGCACTCCTCAGTATGGAGAAAATGGATATATGTGCAGTAACAGAAACCTGGTTTAAGGCTCCAGAGAACACCACAGCACTACCAGGCTACAACTCATACTATACATTTTTGCCACAGAACCCAGACCGAAATACAAAAGGCGGGGGCGTATCCATATTCATCAAGGATACTCACACCTCCAGGTTAGTGGCACAGCACGATGCTTCAGAGATCATCCACGTGCAACTAACAATGGGCAGAACGGCAATTCAAATTGTAGCTTGGTACAGATCATCCATCATGTCCCAAGACCCCCAATCCACGATTCTGGAAACAGTGGGAAACAAAAAGGTCCTACCAAACACCCTGATATTGGGTGATTTCAATTACCCAAATATTAGCTGGGAGAACTGCTCAAGTACTAACTCCCTTGCCCAACATTTCCTAGAATTTATAAACTCAAACGGCCTGGATCAACTGGTCAACACTCCCACCAGAGGTGACAACATACTGGATCTGGTCATCACAAACATGGGCAACCAGTGTTCCACACTGGAGGTCAACCCCTCGCTGGTTAGCTCTGACCATAATTTATTTATTTATTTTACATTTGTTAACCGGGAGAGTCCGACTGGATACATGTCCATTTTCAGCGGAGGCCCGGGGAGAAAAGCTCCAAGTACATAACAGACATATGAACACTGTTAATGCAAAAAAAGGAAGATAGTTGAGTTCTAAATACAATATAAAGATACATCACATCTTGGGAAAAAAAAAACAGCAGCAGCATATAAAAAAAAACATAGGTCAGTTACAAAGGCGAGGTGCCTTGTTAAAAAGTGGTTAAGGATAGTGAGGTAAGAGAAGGGTAAATGATAGTGGTTAATCAGGTTTGGAACAGGGACATTGCCAGAGAGTATTGATATGGGGTTTAAGCTTTTTTTTGAATTGTACGAGTGAGGGTTCTGAGGTGAGCATGGTCGGTAGGGAGTTCCACATTTTACCTACAAAGTTTGAGAATAGAGAATCCCCAGCAGAATAACTGGCTTTGGTAGTTTGAGCTAAGATCTTATTGGAGGAGTGTAAAGATTGCAGGTTAATATAGGGGTGAATGATGTTTTTCAGAGCTGGTGTTTTCTCTGGGTGATACAGTATCTGGTGAGCCGTTTTGAGTTGGTTGAAATGGAGTTGGCTGGAAAACTCTAACCACCCTAGTTGCTTCAAGTTAGTGCAGTGGTGCGTTCTAAAGTTGGAATTTGTGGCAAATCTAGCTATGTGATTGTAACAAGAAGCAAGTTTGTTAAGGGTTGTCTTGTTTAGGTTTGTAAAGAGGGGGGGAGGCATAGAAAAGAGTTGATAGTAGGTGTGTGCTGGCAATTGTAATTTTAGCGTGAGGAGTGAGAAAGTGTTTTACTTTATAGAGAGAGCCAAGCTTTTATTGATGGTTTTGATGGTAAGATTGAAATGGGTGTCAAATTTAAGGGAGTTATCAATGGTAACACCTAATAGCTTTGTGTGAGCTTCTGGTGATATAGTGATTCCATTGGAGGATGTAATAGAGAAGGTGGGGGAAGAGTCTTGTTAGTGGGTGAGAAAGTAAGTAGTTTTGTTTTGTTGGGGTTGAGAACTAGTTGTCGACTTGAGAACCATTTTCTATTAGGTTGAAGGTGTCTTGGGTTGAAGCAGTGAGGTCTGCCAGGTTGGAGGCAGTGCTGATGATAGTCGAATCATCTGCATATTGAATGCATGTGGCATGGGGGTGATTGTGGGCAGGTCATTAACAAAGATGGTGAAGAGAAGAGGGCCAAGAATAGATCCTTGGGGAACTCCAAGTGTAACAGGTAGGCATGTAGATAATTTGTCCTGCCACAGAACAGCCTGTTGCCTATTGGACAGGTAGGATTGGAACCATTTCAGCGTGGAATTGCTGAGTGATAGTTTTTAATGTATGGAGGAGTTGAATGTGGTTCACCATATCAAAGGCCTTGGAGAGGTCTAAGAAAAGAGCAGATGATAGTTTATTATTGTTTCTGAAGTTATTGATGGTATTAGAAAAGGATAGTAGGGCTGATGTGGTACTGTGATTTGGCCTGAAGCCATGTTGGGAGTTAGCTAGAATTTTATTTTTGGTGAGGTGTTCCATCAGTTGTTTGTGGACACACTTTTCCATAATTTTGGCCAGGGGTGAGAGTATAGCTATAGGTCTGTAGTTGGTTAGCTCTAGTGAGCTACCACCTTTATGGAGAGGAATAATGTGGGACATTTTCCATATGGAGGGATGAAGGCTTCTGACAAGGTGCGGTTTATGATTATGGAGATGGGATAGGAAATGGCCTCAGCTGCTTTTGCAGAAACTCAGCTGGGAGAAGGTCAGCTGCTAGCTTAGTGGGTTTTAGTTTTTTAAGAAGAGATGTTATAAAGGATATGGGTACTGGATCGAAGGTAAATAGATGATCTGATGTAGTTGTAGTATTCTGCTGGCATGGGTAGTGGAGTGGGCTGGTTGTTTGTTTGAATTGTGTGGCCAGGGATTGTATAGTTTCTGTGAAGAAACTATTGAATGTGTTAGCAATGTTTACAGGGCACTGTTGTTTGCAAGTTGTTGGAGTGGGGGTGGTTGCCTGGCCTGGGTGCAGGAGCTTGTTTAAGCCTGCCCAGAATTTTTGTGGATTATTAAGGTGTTTGTGTTGGAGGTGGAGGAAGAAGTTTTTTTTATCATTTAAGATCATTCTTTTAGTTTCATTTCTAAGTTGCCGGAAGGTTTGGTGGGACTGTGGGTCTTTAGAGGTACGCCATGTGACCCACATCTTGTTTCTAGATAGGATTTTGGATTTTGTTTCCTTAGAGAGCCATGGTGCGGTTTTGGTTTTAGTTCTAATGGACCGTATTGGAGCATGGGAATCTAGAATCTTGAGGAAGGTGGTGTTGAAGTAGATAACTGCCTATTCAAGAGGAAGAGACTTGAGTATTGTCCAGTTGTGGGCTTTAAGTTCAGTTTGAAAAATGGAGGCGTTGAATTTATTATTGTTCCTGATTTTTTTATGGTTGTAAGAAGGGGGGTGATTTTCTTGAATTTGATAACATAGGTGAGTAAGTGATCACTCATGTCCTCTGGGTGAGTACCTGCTGAGTACTGGTCAGGATCTTTATTAGTAAGGATCCAGTCCAGGATGCTGTCTTTGTTTTGGGGTTTACCTAGTCTGGTAGGAGTGGATATGAGCTGAGAAAAGCCATGTAGATAAACAAATCACTCTGGATATCCACATTATGCCCCCACCCCCAGACAAGGAAACCATGGTGAAAAACTTTTCAAAGGCAAACTTCACGTTACTTAAGACCGAGGTGGAAAGTTTCAAAGACCCCATGCCAAAGGATAACACTGTCCAAGCTGCAAAATCCTTTACTAATGCTTTCTATGGGCACCTACAAGAATGCATGGATCGTGCAATCCCAAGCATAACCAAGACTCACTCCTCCAAGAAAAGGAAACCAGACTGGTGGACCCCTGCCATAAACAAGCTATACAATAGGAGGAGAAAACTAGTACAGAAAAGAGTAAAATCCCAAGAAGGGAAGACATCCCTGATCAGTATCAGCAAGAAACTACGATCCCTCATAAAATCATCCAAGGCAAGCTTCGAAAGAAAAATTGCCATGGACTCCAAAGATAAACACAAGGCATTATTTAGCTATGTCAAGAATCTAAGTGGCAATGCTCAGATCTGCTCAGAGTTAGTGCAGAATGGCACAAAATACACCGAACCAACCGACTGCCAACATCCTGGCAGACAGGTTCAGTGCAAACTTCACCCCTCTCTCACCCCCAAAAGGGCCCATAACCATACCAGAAGAATGTAGAGTCCCTGAAATCACAGACACTCTCCAAAGCCAAGAACACAGCATCAGTGGGACCGGACGGTGTCCCAGGCTGCGTCCTACATGAGCTCAAAGACGAACTAACCCCTCACCTAAACACACTGTTCAAACTCAGCCTCTCCACAGGCTACGTACCCATAGAGTAGCACATGGCAACAGTTTTTCTGCTCCACAAAGGTGGAGCCACAACAGACCCGGGAACTACTGCCCTATAAGCCTGATTAGCTTGGTCTGCAAGGCTATGGAGCACATCATCATGGAACTCATTAACAGAGACATTGGGAACCTCCAAACACTGGACCCTACCCAGTTTGGATTTGTTAAGGGCAGATCATGCCTACTAAACCGGGTGGATTTCTTTGAGACACTTACAAAGGCTATAGACGAGGGAAAGGTGGTACACAAAGCTTACCTAGACCTCGCAAAGGCCTTCAACACCATTCCCCATTCTGGTATTATAGACAAGCTCACTAGCCTGAATATAAACCCCTACGTCACAATATGGGTTGCCAACTGGCTCACAGACAGAACCCACATGGTGAGAGTTGCGGGAGCTAGATCTGACTCTAAACTGGTTACAAGTAGTGTTCCCCAGGGCTCAGTCCTAGGACCCCTCCTGTTCGGCACATACTTCTCAGAGGTACACACAAGCACAGGAGTACTATGGTTGACCAAGTTCTCAGATGACTGCAAACTAGGGGCAATAATTGACCCTCTGGCTAACACAGACATCCTCCAAAAGGATCTCACTGAGATGGATACCTGGTGCCAAAATCATGGCCTGAAGCTAAATGCCAAAAAGTGCATAGTCATCCCCTTTGGAAAAAACAAAGTACCCACAAACTACTACATAGGTGGTAGTCCTCTAAATACGGAAGACATAATAAGGGATCTGGGGACCCAAGTAGATAGTTAACTCTCCTTTGATAATCATATTGCCAAAGTGGTTAGTAAATCCTTCTATGTGGCCCACCTAATCACAATAGGGTTCGCATCCAGATCAAAAGAGGTCACTGTGCCCCTCTACTCATCACTCATCAGACCCATCATAAGAGTACAACGCCCCATTTGGGATGTGCCTTACAAGACACCTGCAACAGCTGGAAAGACCATAGAAGTACCTCACCAAGAGGATCACTGGCCTCACACAGTTGCCCTATGTAGCTCGATTGAAGAAATTCCAGCTGTACTCGGTTGCATACCACCTACTCAAAGGTGATTTCTGCCTGACATCCTGTTTGGTGGACCCCAGCCATAAACAAACTATACAATAGAAGGAGGAAGCTACTAAATGATAGAGCAAAATCCCAAAAAGGGAAGGCATCACTGATCAGTATTAGCAAAAAACTACGGGCACTCATAAAATTGTCTAAGGCCAGCTTCGAGAGAAAAATTGCACAGGACACTAAGGATAATCACAAGGCTTTCTTTAGTTATGTTAGGAACCTGGGTGGTAATTCCCAGATATGCTCAGAATTAGTCCAAAATGACAAAAAATACACTGAACCCACAGACATTGCCAACATCCTAGCTGACAGGTTCAGCACAAACTTCTCCCCCCCCTCCCCACCAAAAGGGCAAATATCTATCCCAGCAGAGTGCTGCCCCCCTGACATCTGAGATGCTCAGGTAAGAGCCACCCTCTCCAAATCAAAAAACACAGCATCAATGGGATCAGACGGTGTCCTGGGCTGCGTCCTATATGAACTCCAAGAAGAGCTAAACCCAAACATAAAACTACTGTTCAATCTCAGCCTTACTACAGGATATGTGCCCAAAGAGTGGTGTACAGCAACAGTGGTCTCTCTCCATAAAGGTGGTGCCTCAACGGATCCTGGAAACTATCGCCCCATAAGTCTGACTAGCTTGGTCTGCAAAGCTATGGAAAGGATCATCATGGACCTCATAAATAAAGATATTGGGGACCTACAGACACTGGATCCTACCCAGTCCGGCTTTGTTAAGGGCAGATCCTGCCTCTTAAACCTGGTTGATTTCTTTGAAACAGTCACCAAGGCCATTGACGAGGGAAAGGTGGTCCACACAGCCTACCTGGACCTCGCAAAAGCCTTCAATACAATACCCCACTAGGGCATTATAGATAAGCTCACCAGCTTAAATATAAACCCCTATGTCACTAGATGGATTGCAAACTGGCTCAAGGACAGAACCCACATGGTTAGAATTGCTGGAGCCATGTCAGACTCCAAACCAGTTACAAGTGGTGTCCCACAAGGCTCAATCCTGGGGCCTCTCTTGTTCGGTATATATTTCTCGGAGGTACAGGCCAACACGGAAGGACTGTGGCTGACCAAGTTCGCAGATGACTGCAAACTGGGCGCCATAATCGACTCTCCAGCCGACACAAGCATCCTCCAAAAGGGCCTCATAGAAACAGACAACTGGTGCCAGAGCCATGGCCTCAAGCTAAATTCCAAAAAGTGTATAGTCATCCCCTTTGGCAAAAACAAAGTGCCCACAAATTACCACATAGGTGGTAATCCATTAAGTACAGAAGAAGTAATTAGGGACCTGGGGACCCAAGTTGATAACAATCTCTCATTTGACAACCACGTGGCCAAAGTGGTTAGAAAAACATTTTATATAGCCCACCTAATCATGAAGGGATTCACATCTAGATCAGGGGAGGTCATCGTGCCTCTTTACTTATCACTCATCAGGCCCATAATTGAGTACAATGCCCCTTTTGGGATGTACCTTACCAGACACCTGCAGCAACTGGAAAGACCCCAAAAGTACCTCACCAAGAGGATCAAAGGGCTCAAACAGATGCCATATGCTGCCCGGTTAAAGAAACTCCAGCTCTACTCAGTGGCATACCGCCTGTTCAGAGGCGATCTGTGCCTGATGTATAAAGCCATGTCCAACCCGGAATTAATGGACATGCTGTACCTCAGAAAATCCAAATCCCATCGTGCTACGCGCTCGAGAGACTTGAACCTCAGCACTGAAATAAATAGCACATGCTGGAGGGACAGATTCATAACCCAGAGGCTCCCTTCACTCTGGAATAAAATCCCAGTCCAGGTTAGGCAGAGTCCCTCATTGACTCTCTTCAAGAGGAATCTTGATGAGTGGATGGGAAATCGTGGTTTACCACGGGTATCACTTCTGTGTCACTGTTAGACAGAGGCACAGTATACTAACCTCGAAAAAGGGCATAGCAAAATAAATTTAAAATGGGTGGCGAAAGCCAAACACATTCTGGCTAGGCTTATAAATGCCCTAGGGCAGAAAGCCTAGTATGAACCTATGAACCTATGAACATACAAGGCCATGTCCATTCCAGAATTGATGGACATGCTCCACCTAAAGAAAAGCATATCCCCTTGAGCCACACGCTCTGGAGATCTAAACCTCACCAGAACAATAAATAGGACATGCTGGAGGGAAAGATTCCTGTCCCAGAGACTTCCCATGCTCTGGAACAATATTCCAATCTACATTAGGCAGAGCTCCTCATTAACACTCTTCAAAAGAAACGTTGAAGAGTGGATGGGAAACAAAGTTTCCCCGGGGATCACTTCAGTAGCTCTGCTGGACAGAGGCACAGGGAACTAATCTAAGGGGGTGGTGAAAGCCAACACATTCTGGCTAGGCTTATAAATGACTTCAGGCAGATAGCCTAGTACGTACCTTTGAACCTATAAGAAGCAGACAGGTACAAGGGACAATCAACTTGTGGGGAAGCAAGCCACAAGCTTAGTTAAGGAATACTGGAGTACCCCAGTGTGATGACAGAAGATGAGAAAAGACATGACAAAGGAAGCAAATGAAATACCAGATGTGACCCCAGTGCTGTATTGTCCTCACCTGCAAAATCTGGCAGTGCTAGCAGCAGAGCATGCTTTGAGACTTTCTCTTTGACAACAGATATAGCAGATGAAGACTGCTGGTTGAACAAAAGTTTCAAAGAAGGCTAATGTGTCCCTCGGTATATATATGTCTGCATATGTGCTGTTTGAAGGCTAATGTGTCCCTCGGTATATATATGGCTGCATATGTGCTGTTTGAAGGCTAATGTGTCCCTCGGTATATATATGGCTGCATATGTGCTGTCTGAAGGCTAATGTGTCCCTCGGTATATATATGGCTGCATATGTGCTGTTTGAAGGCTAATATGTCCCTCGGTATATATATGGCTGCATATGTGCTGTTTTTTAGTAAAGGACTGTACATGCTGCTAATTCTTCTCCCACCATAGAGCTACTGATACTGTTTCTGTGGAAGTTGCAACCTGATTAATGAACACCACAGGCATTTCCACTAATTGTTAAGTGCTTGGCATAGGAATTAACCCCGCATCTTAATACCCTTTTCAGTCTCAGCCTCTCCACAGGATATGTGCCCATTGAATGGCGCACGGCAACAGTGGCCCCACTACACAAGGGTGGGGCCACAACTGACCCTGGGAACTACCGACCAATAATCCTGACCAGTCTGATCTGTAAGGCTATGGAGCGAATCATTATGGAACTCATAAATGGAGAGATTGGGAACCTCCAGTCGCTGGACCCCACACAGTTCGACTTCATCAAGGGCAGATCATGCCTCCTGAATCTAGTGGATTTCTTTGAGACAGTTACTCAGGCTATAGATAAGGGAAAGGAGGTACACACAGCTTACCTTGACAATGCTAAAGCATTTGACACCATTCCCCATTCAGGTATTATTGATAAGCTCACCAGCCTGGGCATAAACCCTTACGTCACAAGATGGATCGCAAACTGGCTCTCAGACAGATCCCATAAAGTAAGAGTAGCAGGATCTATGTCCAAATCCAGACCAGTAACGAGTGGTGTGCCTCAGGGCTCTGTTCTGGGGCCCCTCCTGTTTGGCATATACTTCTCAGAAGTACAGGCGAGCACAGAAGGGCTGTGGCTGACTAAGTTTGCGGACGACTGCAAACTGGGTGCTATAATAGAGTCTCTGGCCGACATGGAGATCCTCCAGAAGGGCCTAGATGAGACTGATGCATGGTATCAAAGCCATGGTCTCAAGCTAAATGCAAAAGAATGCGTAGTAATCCTCTTTGAAAAAAACAGAGTACCCGCAAACTACAACATAGGAGGTAATCCCCTGAAATCTGAAGAAGAAATAAGGGATCTAGGGACCCAAGTAGATAGTCAGCTTTCCTTTGATAACCATGTTGCCAAAGTGGTTAGAAAATCCTTCTGTGTGACCCATCTGATCATGAAAGGGTTCGCATCAAGATCTAAGGATGTAATGGTGCCCTCTATTCTTCCCTCATCAGACCCATTATTGAGTACAATGCACCAATTGGAATGTACCTGGCTAGACATCTCCAGCAGCTGGAGAGACCACAGAGGTACCTAACCAAGAGGATTACTGGCCTTAAACAGTTGCCCTATGCAGCACAATTGAAAAAGCTAAGACTGTTCTCTGTTGCATACCGCTTTCTCAGAGACGATCTCTGTCTACCGTACAGAGCGATGTCCAACCCAGAATTGTTGAACATGCTCCATCTTAGCAAAACCAAATCTACTCGAGCTACATGCTCTAGGGACATAAATCTCAACACAACAATGAATAGAACATGCTGGAGGGATAGATTCCCTTCACAGAGACTTCCCTTACTATGGAACAGGGTCCCGATCTACATAAGACAGAGCCCCTCACTATCACTCTTCAAGAGGAACCTTGATGAGTGGATGGGTAACAGAAAGTTCACACCAGGGATCACACCAACAGCACTACTAGATAGGGGCCAAGGGTACTAGCTGCTAGTACAAGGGTCTAGGGAACTACTAAAGGGGTGGTGAATACCGCACAACGTGGCCGGGCTAATATATGCCTTCAGGCAGATAGCCCAGTACCAACCTATGAACCTATAGATTTTTTTCATTCTCTCAGATAATCTCTCTGTTTTCTTGGCAGGTTTCAACAGATGAAACCAGGGAGTGATCCAAGAGGCATACACAGGTATGGAAATAGGTTAACAGTGGAACTATATTAGAAGTTATTAGTAATCATGCTGTTTAAAGGCTAATGTGTCCCTCGGTATATATATATATATATATATATATATATATATATATATATATATATATAGCTGCATATGTGCTGTTTGAAGGCTAATTTGTCCCTTGGTATATATATATATATATATATGGCTGCATATGTGCTGTTTGAAGGCTAATGTGTCAATCTGTATATATATGGCTACATATGTGCTGTTTGAAGGCTAATGTGTCCCTCGGTATATATATATATATATATATATATATATATATATATCTGCATATGTGCTGTTTGAAGGCTAATGTGTCCCTCGATGGCTGCATATGTGCTGTTTGAAGGCTAATGTGTCCCTCGGTATATATATATATATATATATATATATATATATATATATATATATGGCTGCATGTGCTGTTTGAAGGCTAATGTGTCACTCGGTATATATATATATGGCTGCATATGTGCTGTTTTTTAGTAAAGGACTGCACGTGCTGCTAATTCTTCTCCCATCATAGAGCGACTGATACTGTTTCTGTGGCAGCTGCAACCCAATTAATGAACACCACAGGCATTCCCACTAATTAAGTGCTTGGTATAGATTTTTTTCATTCTCTCAGATAATCTCTCTGTTTTCTTGGCAGGTTTCAACAGATGATACCAGGGAGTGATCCAAGAGGCATACACAGGTATGGAAATAGGTTAACAGTGGAGCTATATTAGAAGTTATTACTAATCATGCTATGAATATCTGTTTGATGTTACGGTATGGGTTGTTTATAAGGCATCCTGAAATTATGTTTTTTTAATGCTAATTACTATGCCCATCTAATAATACTTCAGTTGCATTTGGGGTCGGGGTTGGGATAATGGTTAAGGTGTTTATCTCACAGACACGATGTTTGAGTCTCACCTTAGAAAGGGAAATTGACTAGGCTTAAAATGGACGTCAACATCAACTATCCTAGCACTTACCTAAGAACCTACATGACTTCTGTCCATTGTGCTTATCCCACCTGCCTATTCGGACATAAGTTGCAAGTGTTCCACTGGTTCTCATTATTAAAACTGTTTGAGTGGGGATTCTCTTTGCTTCCTTGGCAGGGGTCCTGAGACTTCTAGAGAGGTAAGTGCTGTTCCTGCCATAATAATGGTGTTACTGTATACATATACCACAACCTATTTTCTTTTAATCTTATTTTATGTGTGTGCCTCTTAGAGGACACTGTGAATATGGTGTGGATCTGGTGAAAGGTCAAATTGGTTGTGTGACATTATTCTATCAGACTGTCTAGCTGGTTAGTCATAACCCATATTACAGTGCAATACCTCTTCAACTAAAACTTGCCAACTGTGTAATACTCTATATAGCCCAAATGATCATACATTAACTGCAGAGGACGAGCTAAACAGTTGTAGCTACTTTTCCAATTCAACTTCCACATTTTTTCATAACAGGCATATGAACTGGAGTGTCCAAGGAGGGACAGCCTTCTTTTCACTCAGCCTGTAGATAACAGTGAATAAATTGGTTGGGAGGGTGAACAGTTATACGGATAACAGAAGAGACAAACTAGGGCACAAAGGATATCCACTTTTGGGAGTGGCTTCAAGTTTGCTTCCTGGAATACTGACAGGAGTTAATATCCAGTTTTGCCAATCACAAAGTGAGTGTGAGAAGCAAATACATCATGATTCTATTCTGTAAGCATATGAATTTAACCACAGAAAAGTTGATAATAAGTCATAAAGGCAGATGGACCAGTTGGAAAGGGTACTTACAAAGGAACCAGTGGTTAATAGATAATATCTATGCCCCTTATAATGATGATCTTGAACTCTTATCCGTGACTGTTTTAATATATGGGAACAAGAATTAGTGGAAGAATTAGTGGGGGTGGATAGGGCACTCTTAATGGGAGATGTTTGCCTAGTATACAATGCCAATGTGGATAGGCTATTTGGGAAAACTGAGCCCCATATCAAACCATAACAAGCAGTTAAGGACTGGTTATCGATACTAAGTTGGCTGACAGTTGTAGAGAACTACTGGACCAAGACACTTCAATTACTTTTTCTAGGGATCTCTAAAAGTAGAGTATCCGATTAGATCTAATCTTAATTCCTCAGGACAGGATGGAATTTGTGGTGGAAGCAGTGATACAAGAATTAAATGTATCTATTCACAAAACTTTTTTTTTTCTTTGCAAATTAATGAGCCAGGACAGGAGACTCGAACAAAAGGGTTGAGATAAGCCCATTATAAGTGGATAAAAAAACAGCAAAGGAAGAGGTTGAAAGAAATCTTATCAGATATACTAGACAGGAATGAAAGGGAGAGGTACGAGCTGGGACTGTTTTACTGGGAGGGCTGTAAAGCAACATTATGAGGTGATGAAAGGCATAGGTACGAGCTAGGACTGTTTTACTGGGAGGGCTGTACAGCAACATTATGAGGTGATGAAAGGGAGAGGTGCGAGCTAGGACTGTTTTAGTGGGAGGGCCATACAGCAACATTATGAGGTGATGAAAGGGAGAGGTTATGAGCTAGGACTGTTTTACTGGGAGTGCTGCACAGCAACATTATGAGGTGATGAAAGGGAGAGGTATGAGCTAGGACTGTTTTACTGGGAGGGCTGTACAGCAACATTACGGGGTGATGAAAGGGAGAGGTGCGAGCTAGGACTGTTTCAGTGGGAGGGCCGTACAGCAACATTATGAGGTGATGAAAGGGAGAGGTACGAGCTAGGACTGTTTTAGTGGGAGGGCTGTACAGCAACATTACGGGGTGATGAAAGGGAGAGGTATGAGCTAGGACTGTTTTAGTGGGAGGGCCATACAGCAACATTATGAGGTGATGAAAGGGAGAGGTACGAGCTGGGACTATTTTAGTGGGAGGGCCATACAGCAACATTATGAGGTGGTGAAAGGGAGAGGTACGAGCTAGGACTGTTTTACTGGGAGGGCTGTACAGCAACATTACGGGGTGATGAAAAACATAGGTACGAGCTTGGACTGTTTTACTGGGAGGGCTGTACAGCAACATTATGAGGTGATGAAAGGGAGACGTACGAGCTAGGACTGTTTTAGTGGGAGGGCTGTACAGCAACATTACGGGGTGATGAAAGGGAGAGGTACGAGCTAGGACTGTTTTAGTGGGAGGGCTGTAGAGCAACATTATGAGGTGATGAAAGGGAGAGGTACGAGCTGGGACTGTTTTACTGGGAGGGCTGTACAGCAACATTATGAGGTGATGAAAGGGAGACGTACGAGCTAGGACTGTTTTAGTGGGAGGGCCATACAGCAACATTATGAGGTGATGAAAGGGAGAGGTGCGAGCTGGGACTGTTTTACTGGGAGGGCTGTACAGCAACATTATGAGGTGATGAAAGGGAGATGTACGAGCTAGGACTGTTTTAGTGGGAGGGCCATACAGCAACATTATGAGGTGGTGAAAGGAAGAGGTACGAGCTAGGACTGTTTTAGTGGGAGGGCTGTAGAGCAACATTATGAGGTGATGAAAGGCATAGGTGCGAGCTGGGACTGTTTTACTGGGAGGGCTGTACAGCAACATTATGAGGTGATGAAAGGCATAGGTGCGAGCTGGGACTGTTTTACTGGGAGGGCTGTAGAGCAACATTACGGGGTGATGTAAGGGAGAGGTATAAGCTAGGACTGTTTTAGTGGGAGGGCTGTAGAGCTACATTATGAGGTGATGAAAGGGAGAGGTGCGAGCTAGGACTATTTTAGTGGGAGGGCTGTAGAGGAGCATTACAAGGTGAATTGATGCAGCAAAAAGTTAGAAACAGGAGGCAGAAGGAGGCCATTTTTACTGAGAAGGAAAATAGCTCTGAGGCACTGCATTGGCATATGCAGAGAAGCTGGAGAAGGAGGAGAGCTTTGTTTTAAGTCCAGAGGAACTGAATCAAGTTTGGGGCAGAGTTTAACTGCTTCATAAATGGCACAGAATTAAAGATCAACAGGTTAGGATAATTTATCAATGGTACCAGACATCAGAACACATTTACTGGAAAAGGAACCCTCAAACAGCTGCTGTTGGAGATGTGGGATTGATGGGGCAGGGAGCCTGTGTACGTTATAGGAATGTGAAACAGCACAAGTATATTGGAGGCAGCTAAGAGAAATCTTTCAGGGTATATTTGGAGAATGTCTGGACACAGGCTGATGTTTCTATTTGGTATAAATGAAGGCGGGGTTATAGAAATGGTAAAAGTAGAAAGGTTATACGGATTGCAAGGAGGTACTCAAAATGCATCTGGCAAAGGAATGGAAACAGTCAGTAGTTACTCCTGACAAGCCCATTTTGCCTCTTTTGTGGAGATTTGTAGAATACATTTTGCAGTCAAAGAACTCTCTGGGGTAAAGTAGAGAAACTCCCATTGGGTGTAAATTAATCTGAGGGAAACTAGGATTTCAGTTTTAATGAGGATTAATTTTTGGATGGAGGTATGTGGAACAAAATAAGATGTGTACTCTCCGCTTTTATAAATATTATAAATACTGTATACAGTTTAACATCTGCATTTTAATGTTTGGTTGTTGAAGCATTAATTAACTTACAATTTTTGTTTAATTGTTCATGACTGTTTATTACTGTGTTATTGTTTAAAAAACATTAATAGAGCATACACTGAAAAAAACACCATCAAAAACTTGTTGCCCTGCACAAGCGTCAAACTTTATCTGACAGACTCTGCTAGAAAACACCTTTGTACTCCTAACTTTTCTAAACACTGATCCAATATTAATCGATTTGCAAGCCACTAAATAACATTTTCTTGAACAGCGTTATAACAAAACGGCAGAATTTAGTGCCAATATATGCTACAAATGCCATGACTGCATGGCACTTAAACGTAACTGGCTTGAATTCATATTCCTCCTCCTCCTCACACTAGT